>NC_091439.1:55754987-56054987 GCF_964237555.1 Oryctolagus cuniculus
GAAAAGAGAGAGTGAGCAAGCATACCTATTGAGTTCATTCTATTTCAGTAAGAGCTGGCATTTGCAAAGTACTTACCACATGCCTGGCACTGTAGTGATATACATATGATATACCAATTATATTCATAGAAATTTTTATCAAACAGGTACTATCATTACCCTCATTTATAGATAAGGAAACTAGGGCCCAGAGATGTTAAATAATTTTCAAGTTCTTACATGCAAACTGTCTAAAACCTGAGGTTTAAATCCAGGGACATAGCTCAGGAGTTTGTCCTCTTTATCATACTATGCTTCACTTATTCTAAGAAGATGCCTTCAAAAAATATTTTTGGATACACAAGAAAAGCATTTTGGAAAAAGCAGGCTAGAACAGTGATCTGGAAGCAGGGTTGTATAGACAGAAGCCCATGACAATGCTTTGGAACCCCCCACTGGAACCTGGATGCAAAGGGTTTTCTGGGGCTCTATAGGTTTCATTCTCAGAGGACCTGGTTGACCCAGTAGGGTGTACTTCCATTCCTGACAAACAAGTAAAACATCCTAGAAAATGGGACCACTTAGGGGTGGGTATTGTGACTCAGTGGGTTACGCCACAGCTTGGGGTGTGTGAGTCCCATATCAGAGTGCCTAGGATTGAGTCAGGCCTCTGATTCCCATCCAACTTTCTGTTGATGCACCTAGGAGGTAGCAGTGATGGCCCAAGTACTTGGGTCCTACTACTTATGCAGGAAATCTGGATGGAGTTCCTAGATTCTTTTTTTTTTTTTTTTTTTTGACAGGCAGAGTGGACAGTGAGAGAGAGAGACAGAGAGAAAGGTCTTCCTTTGCCGTTGGTTCACCCTCCAATGGCCGCCGTGGGCCAGCGCGCTGCGGCCGGCGCACCACGCTGATCCGATGGCAGGAGCCAGGAGCCAGGTGCTTCTCCTGGTCTCCCATGGGGTGCAGGGCCCAAGCACTTGGGCCATCCTCCACTGCACTCCCTGGCCACAGCAGAGAGCTGGCCTGGAAGAGGGGCAACCAGGACAGAATCCGGCGCCCCCGACCGGGAATAGAACCTGGTGTGCCAGCGCCGCTAGGCGGAGGATTAGCCTAGTGAGCCGCGGCGCCGGCCGAGTTCCTAGATTCTGACTCCAACTTGACCTAGCTCCAGACATTGATGGCATTTGGAGAGTGAGTCAGCCGATGAAGGATCTCTCTCTTTCCCTGTCTCTCTGCTACAGTGACTTTCAATTAAAAAAAAAAAAAAAGAAAAAAGAAGAAGAAATAAATGGGTCCATTTAGTGTATTTCTTTTTGAAAAGTACCTAATCTATTTTTTTTCCCTTTTAAATTATTTTGCTTCTGCTCTGGCCTCTATTATTTGTGCACCTACCTCTCCTGCTTCATCAAGGGGCTAATGTTAAAAGCCATTATTTAACTAAACTCTGTCAACTCCAAGATGACAGTGCCTTGAACCTTAAAGTTTTTCTAAGTGGCTACTAAATGCCATATTTTATGCATAATGCTCACTTTGTATGCAAGAACTCCAAACATCACAGTTCCAGAATGAGTCCCAAATTATTTGATCTGATTAATTATTCTGATAAAGACTTTATTTCCATTATAAATTAGACATAACAGAGAATTCATTAATGGAAAAAATATGTAGATACATTATTGCACAGTTAAAATTGTCCAACCTTGAAAGAGAACACAAAGTCAGTTTTCATGAAGTCTATTACCCTCTTACACTTTTTATATCACCACAAAATAATGAAAGTGATTTCATTGCATTCACATAAAATTTAAAGTCAAAATAATGAGGTTACATTGAGGCTTACAGCAAAAAAGCTAAGGAATTTGAACACTGTTTTCTTTTCCCATTCGTCCTGACCAAAACACTGGAGTGCCCCATTCCCTCCTGCCAGGAAGCTGTGAGGAAAAGGAGGCTGGAAGCAATGAGGGGTCAGAGAAGGAAAGGCAAGATTGAGAAACTGAGTTAAAGTCACCCAGGAGGAACTTGGCTTTCCTTTCTTACTCTTCCTTGCCTTTCACTTTCCAGACTGCAGTTAAGTTATTTGATTCACATCTCCAACAGGTTTATTTATTTTATTTGAAAGGCAAGGTTCAGAAAAAGAGAGAGGGAGCGTACTCCCATCCACTGGCTTCCTCCCCAAATGGAGGGTAACAGCCAGGGCTGGACCAGTCCAAAGCCAAGAACCAGGAGATTCATCTGGTCTGCCACATGAGTGACAGGAGCCTAGGGACATAGGTCATCTTCCATTGCTTTCCCAGGCACATTATCAGGGAGCTGGATCAGAAGTGGAGCAGCTGGGACTCAAACTGGCTCCCACAGGGAATGCTGGCTTCACAGGCCGTGGCTTTACCTGCTATGCCACAATGCTAGCCTCAGATTTATTTTTTAAAGGAATGACTTGAGAGGGAAAAACTGGGCAGGCAATTATGGAATAGAAAATAAATATAAATGTATGCTGTTTGACTCATTATTTTATAGCCACAACTAGTACAGAGAATGCCCTGTACAAAACACAGTAAAGATTCAGAGGCTGACGTCTTCCCCTAGCAAGGCTGAAGATTCAGGTTCTGGTTTTTGGAACGTAGGCAGCAGTCCTTGTTTTCCCTTGTTTCGGTGGGTCTGCAGCAGAATCCATGCTTCCAACCAGGTAATAGCCTCTGTGTTAAAAAAAAATGAAAAGGAGGAGGGGGGAAACAGTAACCAAATTGGTTTAGGGGTATGGTCAATCAGATTTTGAAAAACTCTGTTGGGGCCAGCGCAGTGGCTTAGTAGGTTAAGCCCCTGCCTATGGTGCCATCACACAGGCACTGGTTCAAGTCCTGGCTGCTCCACTTTTAATCCAGCTCCCTACTTATGCTCTGGGGTAACAGTGGAAGATGGCCAAATGCTTGGGCCCCTGTAGCCATGTAGAAAACCCAAAATAAGTTCCTGGCTCCTGGCTTTGTTACTGGAGAAATTGCAGGGTTCTTGTCTTCGTGCAAGAAAGAATTCAGGCGTGAGACAGAAATAGTGGGAGGTAAAATAGCAAGGTTTATTAGGGAAGGGACATCCATAAGGATGGATGGGCACCTCCAGACAGAGCCTGAGAGACTGTGTGTGGGGGGAAGGAGCGAGGTTACATGGTGGAGTGGAGAGATTACACCTGGCCAGACCAGGCAGCCAACTCAGCAGAGAGGCAGAGGGCGGAGCGTGCAGTCCAGTTGAGGCTGGGTGTTTTTAAGGAGATGGGTCTTGCTTCCCCACCTCTGCTCCTCTTGGAACAAAGGGCTTTTTGGATGTAAATAGAAAAACTTCTCTCTTGAAGGTCTGAAACAAAGGACTTTATGGATGCAAATGTTATCAGACAGGAGGAAGGGTGGGCAGGACCCCCTAGAGAATTGGGATCCAGAGCAAGGTGTTTGAAATGCAGATACTGGGCTGCACCTGGGAGATTGTGGAGGATTTGTCAGGCAGAAGGGGTGGGGACCCCCACCTTGCAGGTTATCAGGTAGAAGGGGGCAGGGCAGGGCAGGATGCGAATACCGAGCTGCCCCTGAAACACCATCAGGATGACTTTGAGATGCAGCATGTGCTGGACATAGATGTCTTCTCTTTAGGCCTTTATGTCACACACACATAAGCTCTTAACTGACTTCCTACCTAACAGCTTCGGATTGGCACAGCTCCTGCCATTGTGGACATTTGAAGAGTGAACCAGCAGATGGAAGACCTCTCTGTCTCTTTCTCTCTGTCTCCCCCTCCATCTATAACTCTGCCTCTTAAATAAATAAATCTTTACCAAAAAAAAGTACTTATTCAGTTTTTCATATATTTATCTTGAATTCTTTCCACATGCACCATCGTATTTCTCATCTATCAATTTTATTTTCCAAATTCTCAAATACATCAGAATGTCATCTGCTAATAATGTATATTTAAGTTTATCTCCAGGGTGGTAATTGATCGATATTGGGTATGCTGTACTCTGTTGCTATACCAAAAATGAATGAGAAAACAAGAGACTGCTTACTCACATTAACACATTTCTAAACACAATTTCTAAACACATTTCTAAACATAAATATTAATGTTAGCATACCCATTGGAAGTTCACTCCTGCAGATTGAAGGAAGACTTGGTCTTCCTGTTCCTTTACTGTTCTAAAATTTTTATTTATTTATTTGACAGAGTTATAGACAGTGAGAGAGACAGAGAGAAAGGTCTTCCTTCCATTGGTTCACTCCCCAAATGGCCACTACGGCCGGCGCTGGCTGATCCGAAGCCAGGAGCCAGGTGCTTCTTCCTGGTCTTTCATGTGGGTACAGAGGCCCTCCCGGGCCACAGCAGAGAGCTGGACTGGAAGAGGAGCAACTGGGACTAGAACCCAGCACCCATATGGGATGCAGGCGCTGCAGGTGGTGGATTAACCAAGTGAGCCATGGTGCCAGCCCCCTACTATTCTAAATTTGATTCTGATGCTGAAGCCCTTTAAGATAGGTACTTTAAAAATGAAAGAAACCTCTCTTAAGTGTAAACAAATAAAAACATTACAAAATGGGAGAGTCTGAAAACTTGCCTATTTATTTCCAGGCAATGTGCAGAAATCTTTAGCCTACTAGATAAATACACATTCATTGCTTAATTTGCTTGTGGCTCCCAAGTCTTCAGGAGAATAAAAAATAGTCTGTGAGTTACACATATTTGGTGGAAAGTGAAAGACTGGAATGAAAGCAACATCTGAATTTCACCGTGAAGCCAGAAAATCTAATACAGTAGTAATGATTTACTCATGCTGTTTCCCCAGGAATGATCAATAAAAGAGGGGAAGTCAAATTCTACTTTGAGCACTGTGTTCAATAATGAATAAAGTGTAAGAGCTGAAAAAGGAATCACAACTACATGATTTGGAAACACAAATTGATAAGAGAAGGTTCAATCAGAGGAGTGTGAAGAGGAATGGAAAGAAAGAAAACTGTTCCATTAAAAAGATGTTTAAGGGGCTTATTCTCCCTTGGTGTGCAAGCGTATAAATTCCATTAGTGTTAATAGGACCTAAATACATGACTCAAGGGGAGAATAGAGTGACTTGTGTATCTACGGTTAAATGAAGTCTAGGAAAAGTCAATTAAAAACCACAAAGAGTCATTTAGGAGTCTAATGGACTTATAGGAATCTATGAGAGACATATTTAACTTTAATTAATTGCATAACATGTTTTTCTTTCACTAAAGACAATGATAAAAAATGGCTAAGCAAAAATAACTTGAAATAAGCCCAAACTTGGCTCTTAAAATTGTGGCTTGAATTTGAGGGTTTAAAATCATATTTGAGGGTTTAAAATCATACTCTTGCACTCCAGATGGTGAAACTGACCCTTTATCCAAGGTTCATAATTTGCATTCAAATTAAAATATTGAGTTATATAAATAGTTAAAATCCACTGCCCATTTTTCCTAGCATGTGTGCACACGTGCGCACACACACACACACAGAAAGAGAGAGAGGGATTGATTCATTTTAATAGAAACAAAACTCTAGCCGTTGGTTATTTACAAAAAGGAACACAATCAGGCTGGATAAAATGAATACTAGAGGAAATATACTGAGGGAGAAATCAATTTTTGAAAGAAAACTTTGAAATTGCTTAGCTGTAGATACTATAGAATTTTTAGTGAACATTTCTTTTTTTTTAAGATTTTTTTTTATTTATTTGAGAGGTAGAGTTACAGACAAGTGAGGGGGAGAAACAGAGAGAAAGGTCTTCCTTCCATTGGTTCACTCCCCAAATGGCCGCAAAGGCCGGAGCTGCAGCGATCCGAAGCCAACAACCAGGAGCTTCTTCCCAGTCTCCCATGAGGATGCAGAGGCCCAAGGACTTGGGCCATCTTTTACTGCTTTCCCAGGCAGCCTAGAGCAGCCGAGGAGCAGCCGAGACTAGAACCAGCGCCCATATGGGATGCCAGTGCCTCAGGTGAAGGATTAACCTTCTGTGCTATGGTGCCAGCCCCTTGAGTGAAGAATAAAGTTTTTTATCCAAAAGATTTAGAAAACTAAGGATGGTTTTCTTCATAGAGAAAAGTTGAGGTTACAAATAAAGGTTTTTGTTGTATTTATTGTTTTTTTTTTTGTATTTGTTATTCTTGTAAGCCATAAGTTATTTGAAAACAGGTATATTGTGATCCTCTGCTTCATTCTTCACAATTCTACATATGTTAAGTAAGTGCTCAAACATTTAGGTAAAGAAGAATACATGAACATAAGGGCAGGTTTGAAGAAAACA
This sequence comes from Oryctolagus cuniculus, assembly GCF_964237555.1. NCBI lineage: Eukaryota > Metazoa > Chordata > Mammalia > Lagomorpha > Leporidae > Oryctolagus > Oryctolagus cuniculus. The sequence goes on from NC_091439.1 coordinate 55,761,265, forward strand.
TAAGTTTTTTTTTTTTTTTTTTTTTTGACAGGCAGAGTGGACAGTGAGAGAGAGAGACAGAAAGGTCTTCCATTGCTGTTGGTTCACCCTCCAATGGCGCACTGCGCTGATCCGAAGCCAGGAGCCAGGTACTTATCCTGGTCTCCCATGGGGTGCAGGGCCCAAGCACTTGGGCCATCCTCCACTGCACTCCCTGGCCACAGCAGAGAGCTGGCCTGGAAGAGGGGCAACCGGACAGAATCTGGCGCCCCAACTGGGGCTAGAACCCGGTATGCCGGCGCCACAAGGTGGAGGATTAGCCTAGTAAGCCGCGGCGCTGGCAAAAACATAAGGTTTTACCTGAATTGCTTTCTTTGAAGTGTCTCATCTGTGCTCTACTTTTGGACGAAGTTGAGTTTAGCACTGAGCAATGCTTCAGAGGGAAACTGAATACCTCAGAATTTATGTGATCTCTTTTCTAGTAAAAGAAACTACATTTAGGAAAGAAAATGTGAGTGAATTCTCTTCTGGACAAATTTAATAAGAAGCAGATCTTTGAGGGACTTGATATCATACACTTGTATCATGCTTTAATCTTCACTCTATGATGTTTCTAATAGTGTGGTGCTGAAGTCATCCTTCTTGCTATAAAGAACTAAGCATCTAATATTGCTATCTTAATTCCATTCACCATTTTAAAAATGTCCTTTATAGTTTAGGATAGAATCTAGCAGGATTTTAAGAGTAGAGAGTTCATAAAATTTGCACATTCAGAGACTAGCACTAAGTATAAATACATGTCTGTAAGTACTTACACATGCCTGCAAATATCAAAAAGCTCCAGGTGAGGAAAAATTAATAACTACATATAGGAACTCTAAGGAGAATATCATAGTGTGCAGTGCCAGTTCTTTACTGATAGTCTATAAAAGGTGATACCAGACAGGTGAATTTAATTTGATATAAATACTTAATGCATTAATATATGTAAATACTTATTAATACAGGTATGTATTAATTTACATCAAAGGACTCTTGCCCACGAGTGAGAAGTTGGAAAACTTGTAGGGTTTCTATAAAAGGCTGGAGGAAAACCTGCATGACTTACCATTTTATTTATGACCAATGGGGTCATGTTTAAATTGCCCTGTTTTTCAAACTGCTCTGATTTCTGCAGGTAGCACATGGTGTATCAAATACACCAGCTTTTATTGATTCCTTGAAATCCTAGTTTCTCATTAACATACAGGTATGGTTAAAACTGAAAAATAGGGACCAGTGCTGTGGTATAGCAGGTAAAGCCACCGCCTGCAGTGCCAGCATCCCATATGGGCACCGGTTTGAGTCCTGGCTGCTTTACTTCCAATTCAACTCTCTACTGTGGCCTGGGAAAGCAGTAGAACATGGCCCACATCCTTGGGCCCCTGCATCCACAAGGGAGACCTGAAGGAAGCTCCTGGCTCCTGGCTTTGGATGGGCTCAGTCATGGCCATTGCAGCCTTCTGGGGAGTGAACCATCAGATGGAAGACACTCATTTTCTCCCTTTCTCTCTCTCTCTCTCTGTCTCTCTGTAACTTTGACTTTCCAATAAACAAAATAAATCTTTTAAAAGAATAAAGACTGACAAATAAAAAACTGACTAATACACTGTGTAAACACGGAGAACCCAGAAGTAGACCCACACATATTGTTGGCTGACTTTTGACAAGGTTGTCAAGGTAATTTCACAAAATGAAAGGCTAGCCTTTTCAACACAGGTGCTGGAATAGCAGGATATCTACACAGGAAAAAATGGGATCTGGATCCTTATTTCATATCATACACACAATTGAACTAAAATGAGTCATAGGCCTACATACTTAGAAAACTAAATCTACAAAATTTCCAGAGGAAAACCTAAGAGAAAATCTTCATATCCTTGGGTTAAGAAAAGATTTCTGAGAACACTGAAGGTAGAAATCATACAGGGAAACATTGATAAATTGAATTTCATTGAATGAACCGTTTCTAATCTTTAAAAGACACTTTCCAATAGTCAAAAGGCAAGTTAAAGATGCAGAAACACAAAATTGAAATTCACATGTCTGACAAAGAACTTGGATGGAGAACATGTGAAAAACCTCTTACAACTCAACAAGGAGAAATGAAAAAAAATCCACTTAAAAATGGGCAAAGAATATTTTCAACAGCTTTTTTGAGATTCGGTGGCAAACGCCTGATTCCTCTCCACTCTAGGGTGTTGACTTAAAGCAAAGCTGCTTGAGCATTTTGGTCCATTTGTCTCCAGTGCTAATGTTGCCTGAGCCTGACTCTGTTCCACGGGCATCTGCTTGATGTACTTCCGTTAGCACAGTTCTGTTTGGTTCTTTTAACCTATAGATACTTTGCATTTCCAGTCACTGTGCTTCTTGCTCCTTAGTTCTTCCTTACAGAGTGAGAGCTTAGAAATTTGCTACTTTTACTTAAATCCTCTGTGTTGGAGGACAATCTTACTAATCAATTAGATTTAACCATACGTCTCCTGACGAGCCCACTGTAAGGGACAGCTCTTGATGGAGATGCCCAACTTTGTTTGACTGGAGGCCCCTCACAGAGAAAACAACAGGAGTTGATTGCTAGAATCGAACAAGCTTTCCTAAGTACATGGAATAGCACTGTCCTTAACTATGGTCACAAATTACAAATATGTATTTTATCTCTTCCACATTTTTCCTCCTCATAATTTCACCAGTTAACTAATGCTCCAGGAGTGTTTTCACAGTTGGTGTGAAGCTATAGCTAAACTCCCCTATCTCCTACAGCTGGGTGTCTATTCCTCCTCCACCTCTGGGCTACACTACAACTCTCCCTCTAGTTAGGAGTGATCAGATGACTATGGATGCCCTAAGGACTGATGGAGGGATACTGGGCTGCGATACTCAAAACTCCACATGCGTCCTAATAGCAAGGACACAATCCCTATACCTCACCTTGAATCAGATCTCTTGGTGGCTTCTCCTGAGAAGTTTCTGGCAATAAAACTGTGGGGAAGGAACTTTTTCAAGGGCTGCCACCTTCCCCTGCCTTCTGACCATGTTGCAGAAACAGGAGAGACACACAGAGGTCATAAACTTAACTGTCTACAGGAAGGGTATTTAAATGACTGAAAGGTGGTGGTGAAGTCTTGTGGTCTGGATTTTCCATATTTAAAAAATGGGGTTAACAAAGTATGTTTTTAGGGATGGGTGGATTGAAGGTCTAAATTAACTCCCCGCTTCAAAGGGGAGGGACTGGAGGCTGCATTTCTGCAGGACTTTTCATTAGGTTGAGAAAGTGGCACTTGCAGGGTGTGAGGCATTCTGGTTGGAAGGTGGATGGGAAATGTGGTAAATGGAAGAAAATAGGCCGCCCCTAAGGAGGCAGCCTCTACTCAGCTCCAGCTGACGCTTGCCAGCGGTCATGAAGACAGTTGCCAGGTCTTCGGAATTTTCAGAAGATGGAAATTCAGATTTTTTTTTAATGGGAAATCTTATTTTTAAAACATGGTGTGGGCCAAACAAAACACGTTTGTGGGCTGGATTCAGTCTGTGGCCTACCATTTTGAGACCTTTGACTTATAGTTCTTACAAAACACGACATTTCTGTTCCAGGTTGAAATCTTGAGGCTTGTTATTTCCAGACTCAGTTAATTTTCTGCACTTCACCTTCTTCCTTTATTCCTTTATTATTTACACACATCCAACACACCCTCGAGATTATATATTTTTAATGGCATAAATTGCATCTTTCTCATTTCTGAACCTTCTTGTGGTTTACTACAGAGCTTTTAAATAGTAAAACACACAGTAAGTGCTGATTAAAGAACTGTTTGTTAAATAACATGATTTCAAAGCTGTTCAAAGAAAACTTGAATCTCTACTTGGGGTCCATTCACTGAAACTTAACTTGCCAAAAACCAAAAGTCCAAAAGCCATTTTGGGACTTTAATTTTGAGAAAAAGTTGACTTTGGTTCAAAATTTTAAAGACCCCTAGACAAATTATAGAAAACATCTTTTTATTAGCATCAAAGACCTAATGAGACAGTGAAGAATTAACTGGGAGAGAACAGGGAGAGTGTAAGAGCACACACTGGTGAACTGCTAAGTGCTTTCTCCTGGGGACATTTTCATCACTAGGAAGTGACAGAGAAGAGAAGAGGAATCATAAGTGGGGTGGGGCTGGAGGCAAAGTGGAAAAGTTGGAGGCCCCCCGCTCCCCTTGCTGGGACTCCCCCTTTCTCCTCAAGTTCCTGCCGGCCTCCTCCCCACCACACTTTCCACCCTTACTGTTAGACATTTGACCTTTTGGGGAAAACATGTGAGCAGTGTTTTAGGATTTTAGAATGACAAGAGAAGCCCAGAAATATCTGGAGTCAGAAACCTCGTGTAACAAACTTTTGTCCCTGGAACAGGTTGGTGACCTGTCTTTCCTTAGTCAACTTTCTCGCCTTGTAATTCACTCAGGTAAGGCCAATACCAAGTGGTAGGATTCTTGAGCCTTCCATTGATGAAGTTGTTTAAAGCTATACGAAGTGCACCAGACATTAGCTTGAGGCAGTACCATTTTATTCTCTAAGCCTGACCTTTCAAGGTTTCCTGTTTTGCCCTTCTCTAGCTATTTTTCTCGTAGAGTGAAGCTTACTGTCTATCCAGTTCCAGTGCTGCCCCCCCCCTTCCTCTTCCCCCAACCATGCTCAGGGTAGTGGACAGTGGAATGCCCTACCAAATGGTGCCAAGCCCATTTCCCAGGCTTCCACAGGCTTTTTCCTCAGGCCTGCTCTCCAAACGTTGTGCTTTAGCATTGGAGTGTGCATCCTAGGCCCCAAGGGGTGCCATAGGGCAGTTGTGGGTGTATGTGAAGGGGAGTGTGTGAACAGGTATAGCCAGAGTTTGGCTGTGAGATTGTTTGCCCACAAGACCTCACATGGTGCTTGATAATACAACCCAAATCATGTTATAGAAAGGAAACAAACTATCAGTCATTCTGGGAACTTTGTATAACTAGGGCTGTGTGAGATTGCCTGGACTGGACTTGTTACTGTGATAAGGAAAGCACTAAACCATAATGACTAAATGGTACCTAAACCAAGTCTTGTAAGACTTGGATACTAAATTAGAAAATGTCTGTTTCAACACCTATGTAACGGGTGGGCTGCAAGACTTAATTAATGAAGTGATTAAAATAGGTAGCCTGCCTGGATCTGTGCCAACTTTGCTCACTGTGTCCTGTGCCAGAACCCTCCTGATGCCTGGTCTTTCTACCTACAAGATTTCAGTCCATTGCTATCTTCTAGGAATTTATGTAATCATGTTTCATAGACAAGGCATGTTAGTGACAAGAGTAAGAATATATACACCAGGTCGGCAATGAGCTAAATAGTCTGTTAATTGTAGTAAAAACGTCTCAAAAACTGAGACCTCAGATATTTCAGGAAAAGGCGTATGCTTTTCACAAACACTTCTGACTTTCATAAAATTTTTAGGGATGTTGGGACACCATGCCAAACACATTGAGTTGGGAGGTCTGAGTAACACTTGTAAAAAATTTTGTTCCCTGAATATCTAAGAGCTCTAACTGCATATATTCTATTTCAGTTTGAATACATGTCTGTATGGGTGAGATGCCAAATCTTGATGATTTTTTAAATGCACTGATTTTGTAGGATATGTGGTATAACACAAAGACATTTAATAAGATTTTTGAGGTAAAATTCACATCACATATATTTAACGAATATAAAGTTTACAATTCAGTGTCATTTAGTGTCCTCACAACACTGAGAAACAACTACCTCTCTCAAGTTTCAAAACTTTTTTATCACCCCAGATAATTAGCTCCATATCCACTAAGTAATCATTCATTATTCTGTTTTGCCCCCATCTCTTGGTAACTGCTAACCTGTTTTCTATATCTGTTTGTGGATTTGCCTAATCAGGATATATCCATAAAAAGAAGCCAAACAATATACGACCTTTTGTATTTGACTCTGTAAACTTAGCATGATGTCTTTAATGTTTATCCAAGTTGTTGTACTTGGTTCATTTTTATAGCTGAATAATATTTCATACATACCATTTATGTGGTATCATAATTTGTTTATCCAGTAGTACATTAATAGGCATTTGGATTGTTTTCTCCTTTGGCTAATAAAAGTAATGGTGTGATGAGATTTATGTGCAAGTTTCTTTGTGGCCATGTTTTATTTACTTTTTAAAAGATTTATAGATTATTTATTTGAAAGGCATAGTGACAGAGACAGAGGGAGAGAAAGAGCTTCCATTCACTGGTTTACTCCCCAAATGGCCACAACAACGAAGGCTGGGCCAGACTGAATCCAGGAGTCAGGAACTTAATCTGGGTCTCCCACATGAGTGGCAGGGGCCCAAGCACTTGGAATTGCTGGGTCATATAATAACCCTAGGCTTAATCTTTTGAAGAATTACTCAAGGTGATTGTTTTAGGAGGTGGGGCTTTTGGGGGAGACAATTAAGTCCTGAGAGTACAGCCTCATGATTGGATTAGTGTCCTTATAAAAGAGACCTCAGGTGGAGTCCCCACCCCTTCTGCTAAGCAAAATTATAGAAGATGGTCATGTTGGTGCAACTATTGTTTATAAAACATCTAGACCATTGAATATTGTTACAGCAGCCCAAGCACACTAAGAAATTTGATAATGCTTATTTTTTTAACTTTTACTTAGTAAATATAAATTTCCAAAGTACAGTTTATGGATTACAGTGGCTCCCCCCCCATAACTTCCCTCCCACCCGCAACCCTCACATCTCCCTCTCCCTCTCCCATTCCATTCACATCAAGATTCATCTGCAATCATCTTTATATACAGAAGATCAATTTAGCATATATTAAGTAAAGATTTCATCAGCTTGCACCCACACAGAACATAAAGTGTAAAATACTGTTTGAGTACTAGTTGTAGCATTAATTCACATTGAACAACACATTAAGGACAGAGATCCTACATGAGGAGTAAGTGCACAGTGACTTCTGTTGTTGACTTAACAATTTGATACTCTTGTTTATGGTGTCAGTAAATCTCCCTAGGCTCTTGCCATGAGTTACCAAGGCTATGGAAGCCTTTTGAGTTTGCCAACTTCAATCTTATTTAGACAAGGTCATAGTGGAAGTGGAAGTTCTCTCCTCCCTTCAGAGAAAGGTACCTCCTTCTTTGATGGCCCGTTCTTTCTACTGGGATCTCACTCGCAGAGATCTTTTTTTTTTTTTTTTTGACAGGCAGAGTGGACAGTGAGAGAGAGAGACAGAGAGAAAGGTCTTCCTTTGCCATTGGTTCACCCTCCAATGGCCGCCGCGGCAGGCACGCTGCGGCCGGCGCACCACGCTGACCCGATGGCAGGAGCCAGGAGCCAGGTACTTATCCTGGTCTCCCATGGGGTGCAGGGCCCAAGCACTTGGGCCATCCTCCACTGCACTCCCTGGCCACAGCAGAGAGCTGGCCTGGAAGAGGGGCAACCGGGACAGAATCCAGCACCCTGACTGGGACTAGAACCCGGTGTGCCGGCGCCGCTAGCTGGAGGATTAGCCTAGTGAGCCGCGGCGCCAGCGCAGAGATCTTTCATTTAGTTTTGTTTTTTTTTTTTTTTTTGCCAGAGTGTCTTGGCTTTCCATGCCTAAAATACTCTCATGGGTTCTTCAGCCAGATCTGACTACCTTATGGGCTGATTCTGAGACCAGAGTGCTGTGTAGGACATCTGCCATTCTATGAGTCTGCTGTGTATCCCACTTCCCATGGTGGATCATTCTCTCCCTTTTTTATTCTGTCAGTTAGTATTAGCAGACACTAGTCTTGTTTATGTGACCCCTTTGATTCTTACACCTATCAGTATGATCAGTTGTGAACTGAAATTGATCACTTGGACTAGTGAGATGGCATTGGTACATGCCACCTTGATGGGATTGTATTGGAATCCCCAGGCACATTTCTAACTCCACCATTTAGGGCAAGTCAGCTTGAGCATGTCCCACATTGTACATCTCCTCCCTTTCTTATTCATCACACCAAACATCTGATTTTCAGACATGGAAAGCAGGAGTAGGCCAGTGGCAGGAGTCAGATACAGTCAAGAGTCACATGATTGCTTGACTGGAAAAGTAATCATCTGGAGACCATTCCAGGGTTTGGAGGATTCTTCCCTGTTCTTATACTTTCATTCAGTCTGCATCAGATTACAAGGCGCTTCTTCCTTATGGGGAGTATGAGCTATGCTTTTAAGGGTATGCTTCATTTTAAGGTTCACCAATGTTGCATGTGTGCTTAGGTGGTCTTAACTCCTGAAATCTTGGGGTCACAGTGAGAAATCCCCAGGCCAGTTTGCATCATGCACGAAATGACATGTAGTGTCTGTTCTGAGAGATGTTTGAGTCAGTTTTATGGCTATCATTAATCTTTTTTTTTTTTTTTTGACAGGCAGAGTGGACAGTGAGAGAGAGAGACAGAGAGAAAGGTCTTCCTTTGCCGTTGGTTCACCCTCCAATGGCCACCACGGCCAGCGCACTGTGGCCTGCGAACCACGCTGATCTGATGGTAGGAGCCAGGTACTTATCCTGGTCTCCCATGGGATGCAGGGCCCAAGTACTTGGGCCATCCTCCACTGCACTCCCTGGCCACAGCAGAGAGCTGGCCTGGAAGAGGGGTAACCAGGACAGAATCCGACACCCTGACTGGGACTAGAACCCGGTGTGCCGGCGCCGCAAGGCGGAGGATTAGCCTAGTGAGCCGCTGCGCCGGCCAATGGCTATCATTAATCTTATAGCCATGATACATCTCTTAGAATACATCACAAAATCAAAAATTTCATCATCTAAGCAGATCTAGCTGTGAATGAGGCTCTTCACATATGGCTCCTTGATCAGGAGCCTCAAGTTCTCCTTAAGAACCGTTACTCTCCATATGAAGACTGGTGACCTGAAGAGACAAGTTATATGCTCCACATCTGCCCAGTACACAGCAGTTGGACAAATGTAGAATAATGGTTATAGTCATTGCTGTTTAAAAATTGGGAGGAAAAGACCACAGGAGTAATAGTCTATAGAACTTCTGATACTCAGGTGGGCAAGTGTCGGAAGTTCTTTGATTAGGATTAAGGCCTTCTCCTTCCTGAGAATGATTTTCTGTGGCTCTTGGCTCTGTCTTCAGATCTCTTTTTTTCCCATGCTCTAAGTTTTTCTTCTTCTCTACAAAACAACTCCAGTGCATGCAGCTCTGTGGTTATCTCAGCCTGATTCCTGCCTAGAGAGGTTTTTGAGGTTCAAAGGCCTCTTCTGTTTTATTGTCACCATTGCTTTCAGTGCTCATGTGTTTGCTAACAGGATTTTCCTGAAATAGTTTTTGGATTCCCATAAATCTTATTGGCGTTTACTTTACTGAGATATAACATACACCACTTACTTTTTGTGGAGATCATTGAGGGACAGCATCCTGAAGCCTCTTAGATGCCCTGTTGCTTGATGAAACAATTTTATATGATGTCACTTTAGGTATTTTGAGGTCTTAACAAAAGATTTTCTAGTCATACTCAGTTTCTCTGTTTTCCTGAGAGGCTCTGAATTTGATGCAGTCCAAAAGTAATTTCTTAATGTTTGTATCAATTGTTATTTGGTAAAGTTGAGAATTTTTAATCCTAAGAATTCTTGGTTTCTTTTTTTTTTTAGTAGTCATTCTTTTATCTTATCTCCTTTTGCATTTTATTAAACACAGAATGAAGAAATGTGTTGGCAGCATCAAGATTCTGAATGTAGTCTTCTTAGGTAGGGTGGGACACACAGCTTATTAAGAACATGTTTATCTTTTCATGTGAACACTGGCAACTGTGTCACATCTGCCTCAGCATAGCACAAATCTCTCCTTACTGCTTTTAATGCCATTTTCCTCACTAGTCTTTACCTCTCACTCGAGGCACTTCTTCTGCAAGGCCATTAGGCATCTATAACATACTTTGCCGACCTTCCAGTCCTTGGCCATTGCTTTTTTTTGAAGTCCTTCTACACAAGTTTTACATATGTTCAGTTTACAATTTTCTAAAAACTTATGCAACTTTTTATTCCATCCAGCACTGTGTTCCAGGTGCTCTATGTTTGCATATGAGCACAAACATTTTTGCTTATGTTTGTTATTGTCTGTCTCTCATTTTAGCCAATTTGGTGGGTGAGTAGTGGGATCACATACTCACCATAGTGGTTATAATGTGCATTTTTCTGATTAATTATGAGGTTGAGCATGTTTAAATATTCACTAGCTATTTTTATTTTTCCACTTTGAAAAGTGCTTATTCAAGATTTTGTTCACTCTTCTCATTGTTACAAGAATTTATATATATTCTCCACAACAGTCTTTTTTCATTTTTGTGTTTTATAAATATCTTTTTCTATTTTGTGGATTGCCTTTTCACTCCTTTTAGGTTTTTTAATAGATAATGCATTCCAATTGATCTATCATTTCCTGTGTAACTAGTTCTTAATCTGTCTTATGTAAGACAATATACCTTAACCTAAGGTCATGAAAATATTTTCCTGTATTATCATCTAAATGCTTTAAGTTATTACCTTTTAAAGTTAGGATTCTAAACCATCTCCCTTTAACTTTTGTGTCCTCTGTGAGAAAGGATTCCACTTCATCTTTTCCCGTGTGAATCAATGCACTGCATAATTGACTGAAAAGTCCATGCTTTCTGGCCCACTCTGCAGTGTCATTTCTTTCCCACTTTCACTGCCTGTACAGGTGTGGGCCGGCTTCTAGGCTTTTTGTTTTGTTTTGTGGCTTAGTGTCTGTCCTGAAAAATATCTAACTGTGTTGATTATGACGTCTTTACAATATGTCTTACTATCTGATAGTTACATCTTTTTTTTTTTTTTTTTGGGTGAAAAAAAGTATGCTGGGGACTTGCACTGTGGTGTAGCAGGTAAAGCTGTTGACTGTAGTGCCGGCATCCCATATGGCTGCTGGTTCAAGTCCTGGCTGCTCCTTTTCCAATCCAGCTCCCTATTAATGTGTCTGGGAAATCAGCAGAGGATGGCTCAAGTCCTTTGGCCCCTGCACTGACATGGGAGACCTGGGAGAAGCTCTTGGCTCCTGGCTTCATATCCACCCACTTCTGACCATTGTGGCCTTTTGGGAGTGAACCAGTGATGGAAGATTAGGGTCAGGATTAGGATATACAGGTGCTCCATGGTATAGGAGCACACTGTTCTTGCCTTTCGGTGTCTGTAGATCAATACTTAAAAAATAATAACAACAACAATTAGAGCTAAACTATATATTTCACTTAATATCTACCAGACATTATATGCTTTCACATGCTGTCCCATGTATTCACAGCAAAAGATGCTAATGGATACATTTTATTATCCTTGTTTCATAGATGAGACAACAGAGTTAAGCAATTTCCCCAAAGTCCTATAACTATTCATTGACAAAGTCGGATAATGAGCCCAGGCAGTCTGGCCTTGGAGGCCGTGTTCTTCACCATGAGTGGACTCAATGACACAAACATACTCTCGCTACACAGCCTCACACGGAGGCTCAGATGGAACTTCAAAGAAAAGTCACCACATGTTTGAGTTAGCAATGTAATCGGGAAATTTGGAGAAAACCCTATTAGGTAGAGTTATTACCTTGTTAGTTAAGGTTTGAGGGAGATTTTTACCTCTCCCCTCCAAATAAAACAAAGCAACAAACATAAAACTCACTGCATAGCAGACTGGGGTTTTGGAGGGTCTGTATTATCCAGATTATTGGATTCATACAGTTGTAAGTCCCTTGCTTAACCAGGCTTGTGTAAATAGGATCAGTCCCTTGATCTGTCTGAGAGAATTTTTTAACTTGTCACTAAGAGCCAAATCCTTTTCTGCTCTGAAAGATATTTATAATTTGTTTGTGATTTATTGAAATATGCTTGTCTGTGAGCATCTGAAAACTTCAGTTCATTTAACTCCTTGCTGCCCACTTCACACTCCTGGAAAATTCTTCAGAGACGTATCTATGAGATCTTATTCTTTGAAGTTTATAAAAGGGCATGCTTAATAGGACACACAATTCATGTGGCCACTAAAAACCATTTATTTATCTGAGAAGCAGAGAGACAGAGTTCCCATCTCCTGGTTCACTTCTGAAAATACCTTCAAGGGCTGGAGTTGAGCCAGGCTGGAACCAGGAACCAAGAACCCAATTAGATGTATAGATGGCAAGGGCCCAATTACTTGAACCATCCCTGCTGCCTCCTAAAGTCTGCCTTAACAGGAATCTGGAGTCAGGAGTACAACCCAGGCACTGAATCCAGGCACAGTGATGTGGGACATGAACATCTCAACAGTTATCTTCATCACTAAGCTAAATACCACCCACTCCATTTTCTTTATTAAGGTCCTTAGTGACCACAACAGGTGGTTATGGATTACAAAGATGGCCACAAGTCCCCTCATACATTTGCTTCTTTTTGGTAACTTTGGTAGGGGAACTTTGGTTAACATTGCAGTTTTAGGAAATTTATTATCCTCAAAAATTAATGATGCTCAAAGACATTTTCTATCGGAAGTATCTTTTATGATTAATATCTAAAAACAGCATAACATGATTACCCTAGCTACTTCCTTTGGTCAGATAATCTTTCTAATATACATAAAATGTCAACACTTCAAATACATTTTAGTTTTTCACCTCTGTGCTTTATATCCTTTATTAATCCACCTCTTAGAGGTGGATAGGAAATTATGCCTTTTAACAAAAATTAACACTTCTTACTTAGATATCTTGTTTCCCCTATTATCTCATTTTTGTCTGCTTATTTTTGTTTGTCTTACTTTTCTCCCAGGCATCTTCTTTCTTATTTTAACTTCCAGCCATACTTCTCAGTAGTAAAAGTAAAAGTAGTAAAAGGTAGCCTGCCCCAGGTATTGTTATAGTAACAGAAAGCTGACTCCATTGGTCCCCCTAACAAGGTTGGAGAGTGTCTTGCCATCTCAAGATCCCTAACTGAATAATGTGCTAGAACATAGTCACAGGTTTTGGAGATTAGAATATGGACCTCTTCAGGGGTCCATTATTCTTCCTACCTCAAAGCTGTTCTATGGCCAGCTGCTTGTCTTTTATGACTATCAGTATCAGTCTTAGGCAAATTGGAGTAAGCTGGACTATTGCAATTTGAGTTCTATTTTTACCTTTTTTGAATCCTTCTCTGCATGCAAACCCAAATAACAACTGTGCACCGATGAATCTACAGAACAACATGGGTTCAAACCCTTGGGGCTTTGTTGGTCCATGCATTCTTTGTGCTTGATGCAGAGAATCTACTGGGTTTTGAAATCTTAGCACTAATGGCTGGTACATTTCTGAGGTATTGTGGCCACCAAACACATAAGGCAAATGTAATCCTCTGGATAAAGGCTCCAAATCCACACAATCCCTACGCTATCTCTCCACTAAGATCTGATAGTTCTGAGAGCTTGTAAGAGTTGTTAATGTTCCTTTTCATGGCAAATTTACACAAAGCATGCTATAAGAACATCGCATCATCCATATTGAATGTGTAACCAACCATCAGTGTCAGCCACGGCAGAAAATGACTTTTCTACTGACATTTTAAGACAGAGTGCCTTGTCACCATACTTATAGAAACCGGCGTGGAGAGTAAGAAGAACGGGCTGGTGAGATGACAGACTCCAGGCAGTGGAGTTGGGCAAAGAGGGTTGTAAGATATAAGGCTAAACACAGTGGAAAAAGTATCAGAGGAATTCAGAGAGATGAGGAGAGAAGACAAGGGAGAAGTCAGGGCTTGTTATTCCATAGTTTGGCCTGGGGACACTGAGCTGGGAAACCAAAAGACTAGCCAAGTATGGAGGTAAGAAGGCAGGGGGTGGGGGCTTGCTGGATTTACTAGCAGGGCATTCAAGTGGAAATGGGGAACAAGGAATTGACTATGAGGCTCCGGAGGGAGGTCTGGGCTTGGAAACCTTGTTTGATGACTCTTCAGTATCAGTGTGGTATTTGGGAACTCTACAGGTGGGAGTATACCAGGTTCAAAGAGAAGACTGAGATCCTAGGAGCAAGCAGAAGAAAAGCTTGGGAGGCAGACTGAGGAATGGTTAGAGGTGACTGGAAAATCAGAAAGAGCTGACTCCATACCAAAAATCTGCAGTTATGGTTTTGGTCCCGATCTTTGAAACCCCTTTAGTCACAGTTAAAGGTGCCTCGAAAACAGTTTCTTTGTATATAAAACTGGGGCCATAATTCCTCACTCACAATACAGGGTTCTGAGGTTTGGATAAAAAAAAAAGTCTTTGAAGTGTGACACCAGTGGTTCCCAAACTTGGATGTGCACGAAATGAACAGAGGGCTTGTATAAATACAGATCGGTATGTATTTTGTTTAAAAATTCAGTCTTTTTTTTTTTTAAGATTTATTTATTTATTTGAAAGAGCTACACAGAGAAGGAGAGGCAGAGAGGGCTTCCATCCACTGGTTCACTCTCGAATTGGCCGCAACAGCCAGAGCTGTGCTTGCATTGCTTTCCCAGGCCATAGCAGAGAGCCATATCAGAAGTGGGGCAGCCAGGTCTCAAACCGGTGTCCATATGGGATGCTGGCACTGCAGGTGGCTGCCTTATCCGCTGCACCCCAGCGTTTTTGATTCAGAAGATCTGTGCTGGGATCCTGGCATTTGAATTTTTGTGTGTCAGGTGACACTGATGTTACCTGTGAACACGACTATGTAACATGAACGTAAGGAATTTAGTCTTGATTTGACAAAATTCCCTGCTTCCCTCCAACGTGACTCCTGTTCCGTCCCCTAATGTTGCTGTCACCCTGCTTCCTGCCAGCAATCATCCTTTCACCCCTGTGAACCATCCGCTTAGTGCAGTAGCCTGCAACCGCCCGAGGGTAGCCTGCTTAGAAAGCAAACATTTCTCATGGGGAAAAGGAGGTGAGAGCTCTTAGGGTAAAAGGTGGGATCCCAGGCCCCTCTCTGTCCCAAAAGTCAGTCCCATGTAAAATGTTACTTGTTACCAACTTTCAGAATTCCCACTAGAGACCTTGTAATTTGAGCCAGATGAACTGCAGGAGAGTCAAAGAGAAAAAATTGACTGCGTGCTTCAGTCCAACACTTTCCTTTCCAAACCCGCAAAGCAGGGACTCAGGAAAACGTCGTCAGCACCCTAGTACAGGGCAGGAACGCGGGGCTGGAGCAGACGCAGCCCCGTGGAGACAGGCCAACCGGGGCCGGGGGGTGCGAAGCGCGCCCTGGGCAGAGACGGGAGTGAGGACCTGGACGCCCCAGACAGGGACAGAGCTTTGCCTTGGGGCGCGGGTACATGAGGGAGGACAGGAAACGCCGCGCAAGAGCGCTGGCGGCGAGGCTGGAGGGCTGGGCGTTTAGCTTCATCGCAGCCCTCCCGGAGGCCATTTCTCCATTTTCAACGGGATAAAGATGGTGCGCTGGGCTAGGCTGGTCGCAAGCCGCAGCAGGCGCCTCCTCCACCGCCAACCTCGCTCTGGCCCCAGGCCCTGGAGAAAGAGGTGGCCTTCGCCGACGCCTAAGTTACTCGGCGAAGGGGGCGGGGTCTCCCAGCTCCCACCCAATCACGGCGTTCGCTCTCGCTATCTGCATATATTATGCTAATGCGGACCTCCCGCTCCGCGGCTCCGGCGCCCCGCCCCGCTCGCGTCTGGGGCCGAGCCGCGAGCGCGCGAAGGTGAATACATTATGATAATGAGGCGGGCTCCCGCGGGGGGTGCTCTGCGGCGGGAGCTGCTGGGCGGGGGTCGGGGGAGGGCCGAGGCGCTCGCCGCGCGCGCACTCACACCCGAGCATCCCGAAGGGTATTTAAGGCTCGCAGCCGCAGGGGCCGCGGAGAGACCGTGGGCAGCGGCAGCTCGGGCCCTTTGGGTCTCCTCTTGCCTGACCGCCCTCTGGCGCCCCTCTCGTGGTCTCTCGGCCTCCCAGCCTCCAGCCCAGTCCAGGTGGGAAGCAAGCCGGCGTGCGGAAAGACACCAAATAGGTGGAAATAAGGCCAAGTAGTGGGAACGC
Organism: Oryctolagus cuniculus; assembly: GCF_964237555.1. Classification (NCBI taxonomy): domain Eukaryota; kingdom Metazoa; phylum Chordata; class Mammalia; order Lagomorpha; family Leporidae; genus Oryctolagus; species Oryctolagus cuniculus. Next base: position 55,777,318 of record NC_091439.1, read on the forward strand.
AACAGGTCCGCGCTCCGCGGCGGGGCGAGCGGCAGCCCCTCATCCGCTGTCCCTCGGACCTCGCGCGGCCGCTCCCGGGGACCTCGGAGGAGGTGTCCGGTGGACTTCCTTTCGGTTTTGACGCGGTCCCCCGGCGGAGGTGCTCTTCACGCCTTTCTGGGAGGAGGGAGGCAGGCGGAGGATGGTCCTCGCCCGCTGGTCCGGACGCTGAGCCACGCCGAGGTCCCTCTCCGCGTCCCGCTCCCGCGCCAACTAGTTGTGCAGCCACCGGGACTGAACTTCGGAGGACTCTCCCCGTTTATTTCTTTTTACAATTATTGGAGGTGGTCGAGGGTGGAAGGTGAAGCCGAGGCAGCCGACCCCGCCACGATGCTGGTGAAGAAGCACACGGGGAAAGGAGGAGGCCGGGAGCCCGGACCGGCGGACGCGAGCCCCGCGGGGCAGCGCTGCGCTGCGGCTGGACCCCAGTGCGCGGCCTTGGCAGCTCTCCTGTCAGTGGTGGCCATCCTGTCTTGTCTGTACCTGGGGGTGAAAACCAATGACCTCCAGGCGCGGATAGCCGCTCTGGAATCGGCGAAAGGGGCCCCTTCCATTCCTCTGCTGTCTGATACCGAGGATCAGCTCAAGGCCATGGTGCAGGAGAAAGTGGAGCGCCTTCTGGCTCAGGTGTGAGAGGCTGGGGTGTTCTGTGCGTGGGTAACATCTTGCAAAGGGGGCATTCTGTGTGCTTGGCTGTGTGTGCGGTGTTAGGCACCCATCTGCGCTCCTTGTGGCTTGTGTTTGTGTCTGCACATCCCTGGATAAGGCCGCCTCTGTCTGTCATCTTCACTCACTCTTCCTCAATGTTGGCTAAACATGCATGGAGATCTAAAAGGGCAAGGTTCTAGTTTTGTAGCCTAATGAGATTCGTTGCTAACTGTATGGAGACTGTTCCTTGTCTAGATAACATCTGTGATAACCTTCATGTGTGGTAAGAAGGTTGGGGTTATAGGTGTTAGTAATACACAAAAAGGTCATCACTCTTAAAAGTGAGATTATTCTGATTAAAATAAATATTTTACAATTGAACCTTCTCATATTAAGAGTTTAAACTTTATTTTTTAAAAAATAGCTTTATCTTTGGTAATGGGTACAGAGCTTGGCGTACTTAGGAATTCACAGTCCTTTCAGTTGGGAGTTGAAAGGAACCTGTGTTGTGTTTAATGATGGCTTTAGAGTTTGCAGGTTTTCTAAAACTTTTCCAACAGAGAGGCTGTGTGGCAGTGGTTGCCATACAACACCATAATGCCTTTGACATTCATATATAAAATACTAGCTGTTCCTGATAAGCTACAGCTTACCTGGAACTGCAGCATGTGAGTGCTGGGTTTATGCATTGAGTGTGTATGCTTGAGCCAAGGGAGAAGGGTGGTAGCAGTTGAAGAGTGGAGAAAAATGTTGTACAAATCCCCCAATCCTGATACCATGTCAATGACCATTTTCTTTTTTTAGGGCTTGGGTACTGTTACCTTTTGACTAAAGTCCAAGTACGTGGTAATGTTATGCAGGCTATGAAATGCTGATCAATCAGGCATACAGCCAGAGAGTACCTAATTCTCTGCAATGCTACTGATGATTGTTAATACTTCTCTTCCTACAGAAATCCTATGAACATATGGCTAAAATAAGAATTGCAAGAGAAGCACCTTCAGAATGCAACTGCCCAGCAGGTAAAATGGAACTTATTTAACAAGGTTGTCTCCAGAGCAGAGCATTTTAAAACAAAGGTCTTGAGTCTGCCAAGTCTACCTGTAATAATAGTAAAGAAAGAATGCAGACCCAACTTGCTTTAATAAAATCAACATGTCTCAGGCAAAAGGATGGCAAAAAGGGCCTCAAATATTATTTTAAGAAGCATGCTAAAGTCTGTTGTGGGATAGCAAAGGACACAGATAATCACGAAGGAAAAATACAGGCAAAATGATGTATACAGACAAAAGTTCTTAGATTCACAAATTGAAAAATATTCTTTGAGTTGTATGAACTTTTTTAAATGTCTGTGGTAAAGCGGGCTGTAGAACTGTTGGATTTAAATGCTTTGGTGGCTAATGTTGCATTAAATGCAGGTTTCTTTTATGTGCCCAGTGGCATGTGATTATATTGGGAATCCCCTTCTACTTTTCATGTCCACATTTTCCTAGTCTACAGAAGAGTTCTCTATCTAAGGACTAAAAGCAAATTAATTCTTTATCTGGAGCTTCTCACTACAAACCATTTCATTCACAGTGACTTCTCTGAAAAGATTCTTGTGTGTTTACCATTTTTCTGTGTAGCTTCAGGGAACTGGATAAAGACAGCATGTGAGAAGGAGAGAGACCTATCAATCAATAGTACTCATGAAATCTTCCTTCATAGACCTTTGAAGTTTGGTGGTTATCTGTCAAACTAACATTTAAAAACTCTTGGAATACGGCTATTGGGAAAATCTAGTGGAGTCAACAGAAACAAGACATTAACTAACACTCCTATGAGATGTCTTGAGATGTTTATTTCAGATAAATGCTGTTAGTTTATTTATGGACAATTCAGTTTCTTTTACCACACATGTAAAGTGTTTCTTTTAATGTTAGGAACATGATAGATATTTAAAGTGCCATGAATTATATAGTGATGTTTCAGTGAATGCTGGACCACATATACCATGGTGGACCCATAAGGGTACATTGCCTAGTGACAACGACCAGCCATCCTAGTTTGTGTAAGTACACTCTGATGTTGGTAGAACAATGCTTAACAGTGTAATTCTCAGAATGTATCCCGGTCTTTAAGCCATGCATGGGTGTGTATGGAAAGGCTAGTTCCTGTAGTTTTTTCATAGTCTGAGATTGTTTTCTTTCCCCTTAATAACTTGTTTTGATATAGCCCAACCAAGCACCATGTTAAATTTTAAGTGCCAACTCCAGCTTGTACATCATAAAATTTTTACTGTGTATATTCTACTATGTTGTTAATCATAATGGAGCTGTAATTTTTAAGTAAGCCTTTTGATCAGAAGACACGCACCAAGTAACAGGAAAACAAAGAGTTAACACTTGACATTGTAGGATTCGTTCTTAGTTGTTTTAAGTTGGAAAAGACCTCAGAAGTCAGATATTCAAGGAAGGCACTTTTCTAGTGCAGGAATTAACTCACAACAGCCTCATCAGCCTGTGGGGATTATTTAAATTCCCAGGACAGTTGGTAGAGGACTTCACTGATCACACCAATTAGAGTCCAGCATTGTGTGTGTGTGTGTGTGTGTGTGTATGGTAGCTTTACTAGCTGTATGAAAAGTAGCTAGTGTTTATAATTGTTATAATTCTTAGAGAACTTGGTATAAAGTAGACTAGTGAGACCCCTAACACTGACTTCAATTTTCTGAAAAAGATGTAAGTGCTGCATAATGTTTAGTTAGGCTAGTTATTGAAGACTAGCTTGTGATCTGGAAGAAAGCTGTTACATTTAGAATTTACTTTATCATGGAAGATTATTTTGAACTAGTTTTCATATCAACACGTCAACATAATAATGAAGAGTGACTTTCTTGGCTTTTTTTGTTGGCTCTCACTAGCAGCTGCTTTACTTTCTTGCTACCACTAGAGCCCCACATTGCATCAGGGTTTACTTGGCAAGTTGCGAGGTAACCTTTGGAAGGTGTGCATTCCATGACATAGAATCAAACCAATTTGTTGCTGACAAACCTATTGCATAAACACTTCCTTTGGCCTGTGGAATAATCTGAATCATGCAAATAAAGGCATTATGTTGAAAATAGTATACTGGGGGAAACTAGTTATTTTAAGTTATGGTCAGTGAGGTATTGTCTTAGAGAATGAATGGCTGGCCAAGAGGATTAGAAAGGAGATTGGGCACTTCCCCCTAGGTTTACTGTAACCTTGGTTTGCAGCAACTGAGTCGTCACTCAGACATCTGTTTGTAGGGCAGAGTGAGACAAGTCTGTGACCTCAGCTCAGTTCCTGTGGACAGATGCCCACCCCTTGAAGTTGACACTCTTGTTGACAGTCTGCATCACAAAGCCAGAGACCAATTCTGAAGAACTAGCACTGTGTGTTTATGTTTGTTATAATTGCTTTTGATAGAATTCATCTCCAGTGAGGTTTATGCAGGTAGGCTCTAAAGGAATCATAGATTTTATAAATAAAAAAAAATACACAGGAAGGTAGCTCTGCAGCAGGGGGATGAGAAAGACACCTTACTGGATGTCTTCTATTTACAGGAAACACTATAATTTTCCCAACTGCTAAATGAGTAAAGTATTGGTAATGTCATTTCACAGATGAGGAAACTGGTACTTGAAGGAAGTGATTAACTTAACAAGGCAAGGATTCATGCCCATATCTGTCAAACTCAAAAGCCCAAAGTTTAATGAGAATAAGAGTGAAGGGCCAGCACTGAGGCATACCAGGTAAAGCATCCACTCATGACACTGGCATTCCATATGGGCACAAGTTCATGTCCCTGCTGCTCCACTTTTTTTTTTTTAATATTTTTTATTTGAAAGTCAGAGTGAGAGAGAGAGATACCAAGATCTTCCATCAGCTGGTTCACTCCCCAATTGGTTGCAATGACCAGAGCTGGGTCAATCTGGAGCCAGGAGCTTCTTCCAGGTCTCCTACCTGAGTGCAGGGACCCAAGGACTTGGGCCATCTTCCACTGCTTTCCAGGCCATAGTAGAGAGCTGGATCAGAAGTGGAGAAGCCAGGACTTGAACTGGTGCCCATATGGGATGCCGGCACTTCAGGTGGTGGCTTTACCCACTATGCCACAGTGCCGGCCCCTGCTGCCCCACTTCTGATCTGGCTCTCTGCTAATGGCCTGGAAAAGCAGCAGAAGATGGCCCAAATGTTGGGTGCCTGCTGCCCACTTAGGAAACCTGGAAGAAGCTCCTGGCTCTTGGCTTTGACCTGGTCAAGCCCTGACCATGTGTGGCCATCTGGAGAGTGAACCAGCAGATGAAAAAGCTTTCTGTAACTCTGACTTTCAAATAAGCGAATCTTTAAAAAAACCAAAGCAATAAAGGTATGTTTTAGAGCTGGTAATTTTGGATTGGAATTCTGCATCTGCTACTAAATAACTGATTCTGGCCAAACTAGTGATATTCTCTATTTTCCAGTTTCTTCATTTGCAAAAAATGGCCAATAATACTTTGCTTATAAGGTGATAATACTTGGACAATGTAACATATTACTAGCTGTTCATTAGATAACAATTGGTATTCTGGTACTGTGTACCATTTAATTCTAATCTAGTCCACAGAGACACATGATATAAATGGGAACAATGAGACTTGAGATGTTATAAAACTTGCTCAAAACCCAGTGGCTTATTAATGGCAGCTTTTGGACTAAAACACTATGGTTAATTAAACTAGTACATCTGTAGTTCATTTATGCAGATAATCATACATGTCAGTATCTCTCTTACTGCTATCTCAGTGAAATTTGGTTCTTTACAGGCATTTCTGTTAGTTCGTACATTATTTTTTGCCAAAATCACATGGAAGAATTTTGACCTTTTAAATATAGCAACTGAAGTAGCATGGGGATAGTAAAGAATGTCTTTACAGTTTTTCATATGATGTTTACAAGAGATTATGTATCTACCTCATTGTCAGACCTAGGTTTTAACAGCTTTATTGAAGTATAACTTACAATATTTATCCATTTTAAGTAAATTTATAGTTGGACAACTATCCCCACAACACAGTTGTAGATCTTCTGTGTCACCCCCAAAATATTCCCATTTTCTTTTTTCATGTGCCCAGGAAAAGCTCTATTTTTAAATGTATTTGCTTTTAGGAAACTCCCACATAATTTTTGAAGATGCATACAAATTGAAGCTCTGTTCAGCAGAATATTTGATTTAGCAGTAGCTGAGCCATAGAAATTCCATTGGCATTGGTGGCTTGGCTGATGTAAAATTTGACTCTGATGTGAGAGAATGACTCTTTGCTATGGCTGTAGAATTCTGTTTTGGGTTCTGTTTTTTGAGTCCTGCATAAAGTATGTATAACCCAGGCATATTTCTGGAAGAGTTCGCATGCTCCAACTGATAAAGAACAGTGGGAGCCAGGCAGCCTACCAAATGGAGTTAGACCACAAAAGTCTGTACGGTATTTATCAGTCATGTTGCTGTCCAGGGTATTAGATGTAAGACCCTCTGTTGTGTAATAGAGAATGGGAATGGGGACCAAAGAATCCAAAGTTCTGATCCTGGCTTTGTCATTAATATGCTATACAATCTTGGGCGGATTTTTCCAAGAACAACTTTTTGAGACTATTTTCAAATCTCCAGAATAGGAATGATGTACAGTAATGGTCTGTGAAGCACATTTGTCAGTTCTCTATAGCTGAAGAGCCTGCCATAAATATACCGAATACTGCACTAGAAAATAAGGAAAGTGCTGATGTTCAAGGTCAACTCAATATCTGCCCGCATGGAGTTGCATATCAAAGAGGATTATGGTTATTTTGAAGTGACATGAATATACAGGTGTGACAAGTACAGCTCAGAAAAAGCATAATATAATTTGAAGCACATGACAAGTTAGTATTTTTATTTTGTAAATACTACAGATTTTTTTCCATTGGGAGGAAAAAGAAATGTATACTTCTCTTTTGAAATTCATAGTAGTGGGAAATCTGGCTTCTGATGAGAAATAAAAGCTCTAGTAACTAATAAAATGTTGACTTGCATAGCCTCACTTGGCTTTTGGCTTTCCAAGAATTTATGGGTGGATAAAGGTACAGTGAATCTTGTTCTACTTATAATGATACTGCAACTAAAACAAGCACACACAAACACACATGTACAGAAAAAAAAAAACTTTTGCTATGGAGAAGGTTGTTGAGACAGAAATGATGAGAAGGATGCATTCTACTTTTCTCCTGAAAATAGATTTATGTTGAATGTCTGTGGTATGGAACAGAGCTGCCAGACCTGCACATTGCATGATAACTGTCAAATTGACATAGCTGTGTCATCTGGACAGTTTAGTTAGAGACAACAAAAGATACACTAGAGAACTTGGGATATCCTTGTATGCCCTCCAAGTCTATTCAAATGATTGTATGTAAAATACAAGTAAATGTAGGCAAACAAAAGTACCTCCCATTCATAAATGTGAGTGATAGAGCCTCTGAGTACTGACTTTATGGCATCTTTTCAGTTTTTGGAAATCATTGTTAATGATAGCTCTAAGATTGTCCATTATGTCCCATCATTTAAGAAGAACCTTTAAATAAATGTAAATTTATCATAGAATACCTGTATTTCCTAACATGATTTTTATTTACCCTGCATTTTTTCCCCTAACAAATTGCACAATGAATGGAAAAAGTATATCAAGTAAAAGGATAATAATGTGTAGATTTTCACTTCTATGAGGTAAAGAATAATCAGAAACAGTTCGCAGAAATAAGGCAAATTAAATATTGTAAATGTTACTTAAATGAGAATAGCAGGTGTTCTTCTCTTGTAAGGCCAAATGCTACAGTGTAACATCCCAGTACCTCCAAGCATTCATATTAAATTGTGTAGGTCTCAATGAGTAAAGACATTGGGATGTAACACTTAGGTGATCCAGTAGTGATGGCTGGCAAAATGCCCTGATCCCTGAAGGACAAATTGCCTCTTGAAACCAGGTACTTATTTCTTAGCTTTTCTTATCTGTAAGTAATTAAGAAACTAATTCTTCAGATATGTTTCCCTCTATCAACCTAGTAGTTCTATTCTTCCATGAGCTGGAAATTATTTAAGAGAAGGCTATAAATTCTGCACAGCATTAGATTCCTTCTAGCTCATTTGAAGAATGTGTAGGTACAAGTAGCCTCTGGGAGTCCTAATAAACTACTCTGCTTCAATTGTTATGTAATTGTGCAAAATCAACTACATGGCTTTAAAAAGCCAGTGTCTTGGGCAAGCATTTGGTGCAGCATTCAGGTTGTCACTTGAGATACCTACATCTCATATCCAAGTGACCAGGTTTGGGTACTGGCTCCTCTGCTTCCAGTACAACTTCCTGCTACCGTCCATCCTGCAAAGCAGCAGATGATGGTTCAACTACTTGGGTCTCTGCCCCTATGTAGGAGACCTGGATTGAGTTCCGGGTTCCTTGCTTTGCCTAGACCTAATTCTGGGTATTGCATATAATTGGAGGATGAACCAGCTGATGCAAGATCTGTTACAGGCATTTGGGGTTGAACCAGTGGGTGGGAGTTATCTCTTGGACTCTGTATTTCTCTTTCCCTCTGCCTTTCAAATAGATAATTAAAATAAAAAAGAAAGTAATACAGAAGAGTAAAATACTAAAGTGGAAATCACAAATTAAAATTGAGTATTATTTAGCATCATCTCTGTCTTCTTCAGTGACCATTTTGTGAGTCATCTAAATGCTAAGATTCCCTGAGAAAATACCATGAGATGGCAGGTGCCTCTACTTTATGCCCACAAAGAGGAAGAACTGAGCTGAACAGCAGGACTTCCCCTATTCTTGCAGCTCCTTCCCAGCTGAATCCCTAGTTGACTTCTATCTCTTTACCTGTCTTTGCAATTGAAGAGATTAATGGTAGAAGCAAATTTCTTCCACATATTTGAAAACTAGAGTGTCCTATCAGCTTTAAGATATTTAAAAGAATCTAGTAAGTTTTACATTCAAACTACTTGAAGACATTTGTTATTTAGTAGATAAATTTACAGATCTGAATTTTGGATAGAATTCCAAAAGCCAGAATAAATGAACTAAATGTAATTGAATTTACAAGTTTAGGATTGGGTGCTTCCTTTTATAATTTCGGAGTATATAGAATCACTTCAAATTGCTAACATGCTTTTGATATCATTTCATCTGGGGTCTCCCTTTCTCCTTCAGCTGGTACATAACATGATAGTTAAATTGCTTTCTTTGTTTCATCTCTTGCTGCTTTTCGTAGTCCTATTGCTAAATTTTTCTTTTTGCCATAAAGGCATGTTTAGTGGGTGTAGATCTTATTTGCCAAGAAGGCAAAAATGGTGTCTGTTTATTTGCATATTGATTTTAGAAGCATTGGTCTCCTGGATTACGTGTGCAACATTTTCATTTTTGGATTTTAAATATGGCTGACACATTTTTTAAACACAATTTTCACATTTAGAATAAGTGGCTGAGTAAATTGTGTGAGTTGTAGCCAGCTCTTGTTTGTACATTTAGGTATATTGAAAGTAATGATATAGTTAACTAAAAGCAGTCAGGTAAGGTGGAAGAAGGGCCTATTGTTTCCTCTTTTTATAACCAAAGAGTTCACATATTAGAAGAGTAAAAGAGGGGAGGAAAATGTCACCTGTATTTCTTAGTCTCTCAGAATTATATCTCCTGTACTACCATGCTTAAAAAGCCTGGTATTTTAGAGTTTTTATAATAATGTAATTCTGAACAATAGGAAGCCAGAGAAATTCTCCATTAAAACTGCATTGTGGCTCCCTTTTTAGCCTTAATTTGCTATGATTAACTGTGTCATGAAAGTGGACAAGTTCCTTACCTGGCATTCTTGTATCTTAGGTCAGCTCTGGGAGTTGTCAAAGGTGAGTTGTTTGTCCTTCCAGTAATTCCAAAACTCTCAGTTTGTGGCCTCATAGGCTCTAGAATCTTGCTGGAATTTTTTAGATATATATTATGTGATCATAAGATAAAAGTGATTTTTACAAACAATACATAAAAATGAACCTTTAACTTTAGAATCATGCCAAAAATGATTGCAAGTTCTGGGACTCCTAAGTGAACTTTCTAAAACAATTATAGCACAAGATCAGAGAAGGGAAAGTTGGAATGGAAACAAGATTCTTAAATAACTGTCTTTCTGAAGATAGTTGTCTATGTGATTGGGGGTCAAGTGGGTTAAGAGGGTCAAAGAATGCATGACTTTCATGGGCAGATCCTGATACCTGCTAAGTGGTAAGAAGTCCCATGATATAATTATATTCTACTTGCCAAGGGAGTGGGTTGAGTCTACCAGTCACAGTTTGGAGCACTTTGGCTTGACTCTGGTTTGTATTTGTGTATATTTGGGGCTCATTGTAGACCTCTCTATGGAAGGTTCTCTATAAAAGTTGATGATCAATGATGATGATGATGATGATGATGAAGGTCTGAAGCCTTGGCTTTGTTGAGGACTTTTCCTGTGGTTCCTCTCTTTACATGCACTGCTGCCCTGAGCTGCATGTATTTTAAATATTTCCTTTGAGGACCTTGTGAATCAGCATACATAGAGAAGCTCAGACACATCCTGTAGATCAAGCAGGTCAGGGGTTTTACAACATTTTTCTTAGAAGTTGAATCTTTGGACAAGTGAAGTCTTATGAGAAACCTGGGTAGATGAAATTGGACAGAATGTTAGGTTGCTACACTTGTTGACCTAGGAGGACAGAAGCCAAAATCCTACAACTCTTCCTTTCTGCTGCCCATTCCTTTATGCCATGGTGGCCCATAAGTCATCTTCATTGGGCCTTAGGATTCTATGGGACACTGTGAGAAAATTCCTATGAGTCCAGTTCCCACTGTCATCCAAGTTGCTATGTCTAAAGGAACCTTCCACTTGTTAACACAGACCTTATCTTCAAACTTCTGCACTAGAAATATTGCTAGAAATCAGTGACAGAGTCCAGAAATGACTATTAATTTATTATCTCTCTAAAGCAGGAGTGGGGAATTTCTGGCTTGTGGGCAGTATAAGGCCTGCAGAATCATTTATTCTGGCCTGCCAAGGCAACCACAGGGAGCATTCAAAATTCAATGCATCTCTAGCAGGCTGATTTTTAAGTTGACACTTTTGTATGACTTGTGAGTGATGTTATAAATATCCAAATGGCCCTTGCCAGGAGAAAGTTTCCCTACTCCTGCACTAAAAGGTTGTAGTGTTTCGGCAAAAAGGACATGTGATCACAATGGTAGTGCTGGAAAGCTGGGACTTGCATCATGTAGCTGAGCATGGTAGTGTTCATGAGAAAATTGACACTTCGTTCATCCTTTTCTTAAAGGCACTTTTTTTTTTTTTTTATGAGATTTTTTTGTTTATTTGAAAGGCAAAGTGATGGAGATCTTCCAATGCTGGCTCACTCCCCAAATGGCTGCAACAAGCATGGCTGGGCCAGACTGAAGACAGGAGCTGCCAGGACTCTTTCCTTGTTTCACACATCAGTAGCAGGGTCCCAAGTACTTCTGCCAGCTGAAGCCTTCCCAGGCACATTATTAGGGAGTTAGATTGGAAGCAGAGCAACTGGAACTTGAACAGGTACTCCAATATGGGATGCTGGAGTCATAAGCTGCATCTTTACGTGCTGCACCACATTGCTGGCCCCAAGCCACTTTTTCTTTTTTTAAAGCCTTCTAGTTACAATATTGTTCTTTGATTCCAGATCTTCATATGAGGCTTTTTTTTTTTAATAATTACTTATTTGAAAGGCAAAATCAGAGGGAGAAGGAGAAAGAAGAAGAGAGAGATCTTCCATCTGCTGGTTCTTTCCCTAGATGGCTGCAATGGCAAGGGCTGGGACAGGTGGAGGCCAGGAGTTGGGAGCTTCTTCAGGGTCTCCCACATGGGTACAGGGGCCCAAGAACTTAGGGCATCTTCTTCTGCTTTCCCAGGCACTTTACTAGGGAGCTGGAGTGTAAGTGGAGTAGCTAGGTCTCAAACTAGTACTCATGTGGGATGCCAGCATCACAGGTGGCAGCTTTTTATCTGCTATGCCACAATGCCAGCTCCCCTATGTGGCTTTGTCACCAAATTGCAGCAATCTATTGCCTTTTAAATTTATCCATATTTATTTAAAGCACTTGATTTTTTGACTGATGCTAATACTTGTTCACAAGGTATTATTTGAAGAACAACTTGCCCCCAAATTAGAGTTGTCTGTCAGTATCTGAAGGGGGAATTGGTTCAAGCCGCAACTCCTTGTGGATGCCCCAATCTGAAGATGCTCAAGTACCTTATAGAAAGTGATATATTGGGGCCAGCATGGTGGCGCACTAGGTTAATCCTCCACCTGCAGTACTGACATCCCATATGGGCGCCAGGTTCTAGTCCCAGTTGCTCTCTTCCAGTCCAGCTCTCTGCTGTGGCCTGGAAGGGCAGTGGAGGATGGCCCAAGTGTTTGGGTCCTTGCACCCGCATGGGAGACCAGGAAGAGGCTCCTGGCTCCTGGCTCCTGGCTTCAGATCAGCATAGCTCCAGCCATTGCGGCCATTTGGGGAGTGAACCAATGGAAGGAAGACTTTTCTCTCTGTCTCTCTCACTGTCTGTAACTCTATCTGTCAAATAAAAAAAAAGTGATATATTTTTATATAACCTATGCATATTCTTTTATATACTTTAAGTCATCTCTAGATTACTGGTGATGCCTTCCAATAAACTCTCTGTAAATAGTATTTTAAAAAAATTTCTTTGATTAATATAGGTTCCCATCTGCCAGACATTCCCCAAATACCTGCAAAGCCCAAAATAGGGGAGCTGGGAACTCAATCCTGGTCTCCCACATGGGAGACAGTAACCCAATAATGATCCATCACCTGCAATTTCTCAAGAACTGCATTAGCAAGAAGCTGAAATTGGGAGCTGGAGGCCAGTATTAAACCAAGGTACTTCAATATGCAATACAGGCATTTTTAAAAAAATATTATTTAAATAATGCAGTTTTCATGTATTTCATATATACAGGTTTAGGAACATAGCAATACTTCCTCCCTCACCCTCCCTCCTACCCACTCTCCAACCCTTCCTCCTCCTCTTTCTCAAATTCTCATGCTTAAGTTTTACAGATTTATTTGTAGTTAACTTAATAATCATATAGTTAACCCTACACTAAGTAAAAGAGTTCAACAAATAGTATAAACAGAAAAAGAACTGTTCGTCAACAGAAGAGGCAAGGGCTATAAATAATCATTGAATCTCAAAATGCCTATTTTACTCCAATACCTTACATTTGAGATACTCTATTACCTATTTCTATTATTCCAGTTACCTGGAATGAGAGAAAACATGATTTCTGTCTTTTTGGGTCTGGCTTACACTAAATATAATGGTTTTCAGTTGCATCAATCTTGTTGCAAAATACAATATTTCTTTTTTTTCTTGAACAGTTAAGTAGTACTCTGTAGTATATATACACCATAATTTCTTTTTCCAGTCAACAGTTGATAGACATCTGGGTTGATCCCATATCTTAGCTGTTGTGAACTTTGCTGCTATGAAAATGGGGGTACAGATAATTCTTTAAGATGATGATTTCTTTTGGTTTGGGTAAATTCCCAGGAGTAGGATGGCTGGGTTGTATGATAGGTCTATATTTAGATTTCTGAGGTACCTCCATAGTGTCTTCCACAGTGGCTGTACCAGTTTACATTCCCACCAACAGTGGACCAGGTACCTTTTTCCACCACATCCTCACCAGCACTACTATGAGAGCCATTCTAACTGGAGTGAGGTGAAACCTCATTGTGGTTTTGCTTTTCATTTCCCTGATGACTAGTGCTCCTGAGCATTTTCTCAAGTGTCTGTTGGCCATTTGAATTTCCTCTCTTGAAAAATGCCTGTTCATGTCCTTTGCCCATTTCTTAACTGGATTATTTGTTTTGTTGTTGAATTTCTTGAGCTCTTATATTCTGGATGTTAACCCTTTATCAGTTGTGTAGTTTGCAGATATTTTCTCCCATTCCATCAGTTGCATCTTCACTTTGCTGAGTATTTCTTTTGCAGAGCAGAAGCTTATCAGCTTGATGTAATCCCATTTGTCAATTTTGGCTTTGATTCCATGTGCTTCTGGGGTCTTTTCCAATAAGTCTTTGCCTATGCCAATGTCTTGCAGAGTTTTTCCATAGTAATTTGATGGTATCAGGTCATAGATTTAGGTCTTTGATTCATTTTGAGTGAATTTTTGTGTAAGATGTAATGTGTCAGTCTGGTTTCATACTTATGCATCTGGAGATCCAGTTTCTGCAGTACCATTTGTTAAAGAGACTGTTCTTGCTCCAGGGATTGATATTAGCTCCTTTTTCAAAGATAAATTGGTTGTAGATGCTTGTATCGATTTCTGGAGTTTCTATTCTATTCCATTGGTCTATAATTCTGTTTTTGTGCTGGTACCAGGATGTTTTGATTATAATTGCCCTGTAGTATGTCTTTAAATCAGATATTGTAATGCCTCCAGCTTTTTGTTGTATAAGATAGCTTTAGCTACTCAGGGTCTTTTGTTTTTCCATATGAATTTTAGCATCATTTTTTTCTAGATATGCAAAGAATGTTATTGGTATTTTGAATGGGATCATATTAATCTGTAAATTGCTTTTGGCTGTATGGACATTTTGATGATGTTGATTATTCCAATCTGTGAACATGGAAGATTTTCCATTTTTTAGTGTCTTCTATCTATTTCTTTCTTTAGTGTTTTGTAATTTTAATCATAGATATCTTTGATATCCTTGGTTACATTTATTCCAAGGTATTTAATTCTTTTTGGAGCTATTGTGGAAGGGACTCATCTTAAAATTTGTTTCTCAGCCATGACATTGTTTGTATATACAAAGGCTATTGATTTTTCTGTGTTTATTTTAAATCCTGCCACTTTACCAAACTTTTTTTATGAGAGCCAATAGTCTCTCACTGGGTCTTTTAGATCCCCTATATAGAATCATGTCATCTGCAAATAGGGATAGTTTGATTTCCTCCTTTCCAATTTGTATACCATTGATTTCTTTTTATTACCTGATGGCTCTGGCTGAAACTTCCAGGATTAGATTAACTAGCAATGAGAGAATGGGCATTGTTGTCTGGTTCCAGATCTCAGGGGGAATGCATCCAGTTTTTTCCTATTCAATAGGGTGCTGGCCATGGGTTTGTCATAGATTGCTTTGGTTATGGTCAGAAATGTTCCTGTACTCGATTTGCTTATGGTTTTCATCATGAAAAGATGTTGTATTTTATTGAATGGTTTCTGTGCATCTATTGAGATAATCATATGGTTTTTGTTCTTCAATTCGTTAATGTGAGGTATCTCATTCATTGATTTGCAAATGTTGAACTACCCCTGGGATAAATCCTACTTGGTCTGGGTGAATGATCTTTCTGATGTGTTATTGGATTTGATTAGCTAATATTTTATTGAGGATTTTTGCATCTATGTTCACCAGGGACATTGATCTGTAGTTCTCTCTCATATCTTTTTCTGGCTTAAGAATTAAGGTAATACAGACTTCATAGAAGGAGTTTGTGAGGATTCCATCCCTTTCAGTTGTTTTGAATAGCTTGAGAAGAATTTGAATTAGTTCTTTTTAAAATGTTTGTAAAATTCAGAAGTGAAGCCATCCTGTTCTGGGCTTTTCTTTGATGACAGTGTCTTTATTACTGATTCAATGTCTGTCTTTGGTATTGGTCTGTTTAGGTTTTCTATGTCTTCATGACTCAATTTTAGTAGATTGTATGTGTCTAGGAATATATCCATTTCCTCTAGGTTTCCCAATTTGTTGGCATACAAGTCTTTGTAGTAATTTTTGATGATGACTCAATTGTAGTAGATTGTATGTGTCTAGGAATATACCCATTTCTTCTAGGTTTCCCAATTTGTTGGCATACAAGTCTTTGTAGTAATTACTGATGAGATTCTTGTCAGGCAGAGTGGACAGTGAGAGAGAGTGAGACAGAGAGAAAGATCTTCCTTTTGCCATTGGTTCACCCTCCAATGGCCACCACAGCCGGCGCACCGCACTGATCTGAAGCCAGGAGCCAGGTGCTTCTCCTGGTCTCCCATGTGGGTGCAGGGCCCAAGGACTTGGGCCATCCTCCACTGCACTCCTGGGCCATAGCAGAGAGCTGGCCTGGAAGAGGGGCAACCGGGACAGAATCCGGCATCCCGACTGGGACTAGAACATGGTGTGCCGGCGCCGCAAGGTGGAGGATTAACCTATTGAACCACGGTGCCGGCCACTGATGATGATTCTTATTTCTGGAGTATCTGTTCTTACATTTCCTTTTTCATTTCTGATTTTATTATTTTGGGTCTTCTCTCTCTTTTTCTTTTTTCTTTTTGTTTTTTGGTTGGGCCCATGGTGTACCAATTTTGTTTATTTTTTCAAAAACCTCTTCATTTTGCTTATCTTTTTACTTATTTCAATTTTGTTCTCTATCTTTCCTCCTAATTTTGTGTTTGGTTTGTTGCTGTTTTTCCAGGTCCTTGAGGTGCATTGATAGCTCATTTTTTGGGTACTTTTCCAATTTCTTCATGTAGGTACCATTAAACTTCCCTCTTAACACTGCTTTTGCTCTATCCCATAATATATGACCTATTGTCATCTTCATTTGTTTCCAGAAATTTTTTGATTTCTTTTATAATTTCTTCTGTGACCCACTGTTCATTCAAGACCATGTTGTTGAGTCTCCACATGTTTGCATATGTTCTAGAGATTCCCAAGTTGTTGATTTCCAACATCATTCCAATGGGGTTAGAGAAGATGCATTGTATGATTTTGATTTTTTGAATGTGCTGACACTTGCTTTACGGCCTAACATATGGTCTATTCTAAAGAAAGTTCGATGCACTGATGAGAAGAATGTGTATTCTGCAACTGTGGGGTGAAAAGTTCTATAGATATCAGTTCTCTTTCAGTGTTTCTGTTTGTAGCACATCCTTCAGCACCTTTTGTAAGGCCAGACAAATGGTGACAAATTGTTTCAATTTCTATTATGGAAGGTCTTTATTTCACCTTCATTCATAAATTAGAGCTTTACAGGGTACAGTATTTTGGGTTGACAGTTTTTTCTTTTAAGGCTTGGACTATATCTAGCCATTCTCTTTTAGCTGGTAGGGTTTCTGATGAGAAGTCGGATCTGAGTCCGACTGGAGATCCTCTGAAAGTAATCTGGTGTTTCTCTAGTGTACATTTTAGAATCTTTTCTTTATGTTTTACTGTACAAAGTTTTACTACGATATGCCATGGTAACAATCTTTTCTGGTCATGTCTGTTAGGACTTCTATGTGCTTCCTCTACTTGGACGTCCCCTCTTTCTCCAAATTGAGAAAGTTTTCTGTAATTATTTCCCTAAGTAGGCTTTCTAGTACATTCTCTATTTCCACACTTTTAGGAACTCCTATGACCAGTATTTGATAATGTCCCATAATTCTCCAACACTGATTTTAAGTTTTATATTTTCTTTGGTCTGACTGTAAGATTTCCACAGATTTGTCTTCTTGCTTGGATGTTCTTTCTTCTGCCTTGTCATGTCTGCTCTTAAGGCTGTCCACCACATTTTTTATTTGCTTTATTGAATTGTTCATTTCTAATATTTCATATTAATTTCTCTTTAAAATCTGAATTGCATGGAAAAATTTTTGATTCATGTCACATAGTGTTTTCTTTAGCTTGTGGATTTGTTTCTGATTGCTTTTGAGTAATCCTGAGATTAATTTTTTGCTTTCCATTTCTAGCATTTCATCAGTCTCTTCATCTTCACATTCTAATATTGAAATGTTGTGTTCCTTTGGTGGAAGGGGGGTCATGGTGTTTTCCTTATTCTTGTTTCTTGAATTTCTGCATTTGTTTTTAGGCACTTGATTGTTGATTTTTGTTTTTGTTTTTCCTCTGATGGTTTTTTTATCTTTGAGCTATGCCTCTGTGGCTTAGTGGAATGTCTGCACTTTCAGTGAATACCAAGAGGCCTATGGTGAGTGTGGCCAGGGAGCTCTGGTCAGTGCTCCAGAATGGCAAGAGTATCTAGGGTGACACCCAAGTTGGGCATGGTAGATTTCAATGCCTGGGTGTTAGCCCCCAGTGTGTTCAGTGCCACTGTATGAACTGCACAAATGATTTGTGCAGTCCTAACTGTGAACACAGTTCCTGCTGCAGTGACCTCTTTTGGGCAACCATGGAGCTCTGAGCATGTGGAGCCACATCTAGTGATTGTCCAGAGACACAGCTACACCCTGTTCCTTCTCATAACCACCGAGTTCCCATGGTCTCAGCACAAAAGGCTCTCATGGTCACTGGGTGCAGAGGTTTAGCTCTGCCCTGTCAGCCTGTCCAGTCAACAGAGTGGCAAATGTTCCTTCGGACAGCTCTGCCTAGGCGTCTTGATCTTGGGAGGCTACCGGTGCCTCACCATCCTAAATGTTTGCCCAGCCACCTCCCAGCCAGGCTCAAAGTCAGTGAGGGGGCTGTGGACTGACTATTCCTTGTGCTGGAATCTCTGAATCACATGTGTACACAAGAGTCACTGGCTGAATGTTGCTCTCTCCCCACCACTGCCACCGGTACTGCTGAGAAGATGGCATCCTGTCTCAGCCAGTTGTGCATGCACACAAAGTCTTCTGTAGCTATAGCCCAGACCCAAAATGGTGCTTGCCCTTTCTCAGCCAGGCATGGTTGTGGGAAAGTTGGGATGAGATAAACATGCCCCCTCTACTTCCACTAGGTCCCTGGGCAACCACTAGTCCCCAAGACTCAGTGCAGACTCATGCCATGCGCTCCCTTTGGCTATATCACCACTGGTTGCTGCAGTCTGGTCTTGCCTCCATCTCAAAGCTGCTACCTGCTCTGGCTCTTGGTTGCTGTGGTTATGTGTTGTATTCATGTTCATGCTCTGTGTCTGCACCTTCCACACAGGTCCATGGCATTCCTCTTCCTCTTGTAGGATTTCCAGTGTGGTTTTCTCTCCTGTTCTCTGAGAGTGCACTTCCTACTTTTTTTTTTTTTAACTGTTTATCCCTAGGTTAGCTCAGTATGTGGTTCCCTAATCTGCTACCTTGAAATCCCTTGGGATATAGACATCTTAACTGCTAGGGCAAACACCCATGTCTTTGTAAATAATTGATGTACTGTATTCTTTAGAGAATAATGACAGGGAAAAAAAGTTTGTACATGTTAAGAGTAGATGCAGGTTTTTTTTTTTCCCCAAATATTTTCCATTGAGATTGGCTAAATCTACAGATATAGAACCCATGGAGGGCCATATAACATTATTTATAGAAAAATCTATATTGTGATAAAGCTGTTATTAAGGATGCTTCTAAGATCTTAGAGACTTATTTTATTAGGTTTTTGGTTGTGTGTAAAATGAGGATGTTTATATATTGAAATTTAAATTGACAGCATAATGAGAGTATATGAATTGTGTGTATATTAAGATAATAAGAAAGATCTTTAGCAATTTACATTACTTGGGTGAATAGTGAAAACATACATTTCACAGAGAAAGTTGAAGTCTAGCTACAACCATGCTGTGATAAATACTTCGGAAGGAAATTTGAAAGCTAATATTGTACTTCCCATTGAAGTCCATGTCCACTGTCATCAGCAGTGCTATTTACTATTTTAGTAGCTAGTTGTGGACAGTTGTTTGGCTGAGTGGAGTCCCTTCACCAATTGTCTTGTAGGGCACACAACACAATGAGTCAGCAACTGTCCAAGTTATTGAGCTTTGGTGAGCAATTCAGCTCCTGTTTACACAGTCTTTTTCTATAGATTTCAAGGAAGAGAAAATGACTTTATTCTTTTACCTAGTTACTTATCGTCTGAGAGATGTCAGTTGTCAGTAAAGAAACAAAAATAGGAAAGGAGGCCAAATGATAAGGATTGGAAGAATCATCCATGGCAACTAAACCTACGTAAACTACAAAAAAGATTTCACCAAATGAATTGTGTCCCCTAAATTTACCCTGTAGACACCACAGATATGCTAACAGTTTTCCAGGCATTTAGGTAGCAAGCCTGACATTGGACTCAGTACTGCTATGTGTGTTAGGCATCTGGAAGTTTTTAATAAAACAAAAACTCTAGCATTGAGAACTTACATCCGTAAGGAAACCAGGGCTTTTATGTTCTTGTATATGGTTTCCTTCTGTGCAAAGTTATTTAATGCTCTAAATTTCAGCTACTTCTGAGGATTCTTTCCTTAATATTGGTTTGGTTCTACAATCAAGTTCTCTATGAGGAATGCAATGTGTTGGCAGTAGAATTTATGTCATCATTTTTGGAATATTAAAGGAAAGGTTAAGTTATTTTTACAGTGAAAGGTAACCTTGACATGAGAGGTCCAAGGAGTATGTTGTGTTTTCTCCATGTGAGCCCATGTTATATTAGACTTAGAATGTGTTTTACTCTTTTAAATCTTCATCTTTTTGAGCAGCAAACCCTTGCTTCCATCATCAATCCTTGAGAAGAAATCCTAGACCAAGGAATTTTATAATCAGTCACATATCCCCTGCATATGTGTATCATATATCATTTTCTCACCATTTTCAATTTATTACAAGTCTCCATTTTGTTTAATTGTAATCATATGCTGCTAGCATTTTAAACATTTACACTGTTTTCATCTTTATAGGATGTGAGGAGATTAATAATGTTCGTTCCATTCCTGAAAACCTGGGGTAAATCCAGCAGACCCAAGGCAATGATGCTACCAGACCCTTGGCTGATAAGCCCTCCCTCACATGAGCCAGTGTTGGCAGACAGAGTGGGCAAGATTGTCTTTGGGCTGTAGCCATACAAGTATGACACCATAAAAATAGAGGATCTTCTGTATTCCTAAATAAGAACCCTGTGTTCCAGTTAGGCCACTCTCCTGTCTGTTCTTCCTTTTTTTGTACGAATATAAACTCTGTGTGGCTTCCATTCTATTCTATTGATGGATACTTTTCCTGTGCTCACACGGGACTTCAGTAGCCATGGGTCCCAAAACCTCTGGACATTTCCTGGACAACGGCTGTAATGGGAGAAAATATTTGCAGACTATGAAAATGATAAGGTATTATATCCAGAATCTATAAAGAGCTCAAAAAACTCAATGACAACAAAACAAACAATCCAGTTAAGAAATGCTCAAAGGACTTGAACAGGCATTTTTCAAAAGAGGAAATTGAAATGGCCAGCAGACATGAAAAAATCTCAGGCTCACTAGCCATCAGGGAAATGTAAATCAAAAACATAATGAGGTTTCACCTCACCCCAGTTAGAATGGCTTTCATACAGAAATCAACAAACAACAAATGCTACAGATATTGTATGCGTGTGGCGGGGAAGCTACCCTAATCCACTGCTGGTGGGAACGTAAACTAGTACAGCCATTGTGGAAGACAGTATGGAGATTTCTTAGAAATCTGAAAATAGATCTACCAAATGACCCAGAGATTCCACTCCTGGGAATTTATCCAAGGCAATTAAAACAGCATATCAAAGAGTTATCTGTACCCCCTGTTTATTGCAGCTAAATGCATGATAATTAGGATATGGAATCAAGTCAGATGCCCATCAACTGATGGCTGGATAAAGAAAATGTGTGCGTGTATCACTATATATATCTATGATCTACATATATATAGATATAGATCATAGATATAGATAGATATCTGATATAGATATATAGATATCTATGATATATGATGCATAGATACCTATATATCTATATGTCATAGATATATAGATGATGGTCTGAGAACTTGGGTTCCTGGCTGCTGGCTTCAGCCTTGGCCTATCCCTCACGGCCCAAGCAGTGGGGAGAGTGAGCCAGTGGCTAAAAGATTCTCATATTCTCTCTCTCTCCTTCCCTCCCTTTTTTAACAGGCAGAGTGGACAGTGAGAGAGAGAGAGACAGAGAGAAAGGTCTTCCTTTTGCCATTGGTTCACCCTCCAATGGCCGCTGCGGCCGGCGCACTGCGCTGATCCAAAGGCAGGAGCCAGGTGCTTCTCCTGGTCTCCCATCCTCCCTCCCTTCTTATCTACCTCCCTCCCTACCTCTCTGTCAATCTGTGATTCAAATAAATAAACTCAAAACATAAAAAATTTGCTTACATAGATACAAGTTGAAGAGAGAATTAAAAGAAAGAGACTTTTATAATTGAGGAGAGTTGAAACTCATGTGAATTTGCATGACTACAGTTATAAACCAGCTACTGAAGACTCAGAATCATGTAAGCGTGAAGATGTGATTTAGACAATACATAGTTTTCCTTTGGAGTACAAACTTCTCCCTACATTACTAGAACTACACAAAAAACAGCTCTTTACACAATATTTTTCTTTGTTCCCTTCCTATGGGTTATATTGTATTTGATTTTTCTTATGGTTGTTAAAATTAGTTAAGGAACAGTTGCTTCTAGTTTGGGCTTTAAATACTTTATATGCTAGGCCAATAGGGGTAGCTCATTGTTTTGCCTGCCTTAACAGCATTATTCTTGTGAATGGCCTTTGAAATTGTAACACTGACAGGTTGTTACAGGCAAAGAAACTTTGGAAGTCTCAGGTTCCTGCATGTAGGTACCAATGAGTAGTTTCACTAATATTAAAAGTTGCTGACCTTTTGCCCTTGTGTTTTGGGAAAATTATGTCCAGGGAATTACATTTTGTTTTTCCCCTTTTCTGCATGTCCATGGAACCACCCTGATTAATAATAGTGGTCATTATAAATGTTGAATATAAAATAACCTGAAAAGTACAATATAATAAGGAGCTAAAGACACTGTTTAATCATAACAGATGTTGCAAGGGACTGTTTTAAGATTTGAGGAAAAAGTTGTGAATTATATCAATTCCATACTCAAGTTTTATATTTTTCACTATGTTTATTTAGCAACAGAGCATGTTCTACCAGTTCTGTTACTGTATTTAAATTTTTGGTTCATAATGGTATTTGTTCTGTAATCTACAAGAATATCTCCTGTTTTCCTCTATCAGGGAATATAGAGGAACTAAATTAGTTATTTCTAGATAAGCCTGCTTAAAGCTGGTGAAGGGAGGCTTGAGGGGCATTTATCTTAGAAGGAACCATTCTTTCACAGGTCCTGCTGTCCTAATGTGGGCCTGTTTGACTCTGGATTTTTGTGCCACTATTTTGCAGCATCCTGGCTTGGACTTTAGGTATCTCATGTACTAGTCTGACTTGTCCTTGGACATTCCCATACAGCTCCCCTCCTATTCATTCGTGTGTTGCTGCTTTAGATGACTTTGCGTTTAGTCCATACTTCTGAAGATTTATCTGCCCATTCTTGGCCAGCTAGTGCTCCTGTTGGCCCTGCCTCTACCTCTGCATGTACGTACTCTTCACTTTCTCAGTACCACAAGCAGCTTGGCCCCCAGCTCTTGCCTGTCTCAGTTGCTGCCACCTTCTTGTTTAGTCTGCTCAGATTTTGGAGAAGAATGACCAAATTAGATAATGGTATTATCCATGAATTCTAGCAAGAAAATATGTCAAAGGGAGCTGATGGTGGGTGAGGCTATGTTTAAATCATGTGATAATTTGGTGGTTTTTGAAGGGAAATATTTACCTTCATTTAGAAGCAGCTTATGTTCTAGTAGGCTCATAATACTAGGAGAATATTAATTATAAGCATGAAATATTTTAGATATATGTATCCATGTATGATTTATTGTAGGTAGCATCTGATCTCTTGTATTCCCTAACTCCACTTAACTGGCCAAGGTGAAAATATCATGTGCATAGTAGTCTGAAATTTTTTTAATTCAATTAACTAATTGAATATTTAATGTAACTTACTAAGCTCTTGTGAAAGACTAATGGTATCAGATGAGAAGGTTGAAAGAGAATTAAAGATTACAAAAGTGTATTCTGTAGCCAAATGTATCCAGTATTAATGGATTTAAACTATAATTAACTGGTATTCAAAAGCAATATCAGTCTACTTTCCACATATTTAAAAATAGAACATTTGATTGGCTTTTGGTATTTGGAATTTGATTTTTTTATTGTTTTCTATGAAACTTAAAAAGTATAATACTTTGCAGAAATGTGGTGGCATAGCAGTGGCATAACAATGAGATAGTTTCTCTGAAGATAAACTGTCTCTGTTGGTTGCTGGGTCAGGTGCTGATTTTTTTGACCCCTCCCCTAGGCCACCTTCTGCAAATTATTTTAGTACTCTTATACATTGGTTCAGGTTCCAAGTCAAGTTTTCCAGTACAGACCACATCTCTGGGTCTTGGTTAGACTCTCTTGAGTAGTTAAGAATGGGGAATAGCTAGGTAGCCTTATATAACAGCTCAACTTTACCATTACTGTTATCTTGGGTGGGATAATTTCTTTGTTCAGGGTGGGGTGCTATCTTGTGTATTGTAAGATGTTTAGCAGCAAACCTGACTCTGTTCACTAGAAACTCTTGCATCACTTGGTTTCCATAACTAAAAATTTGTGCAGACATTGTCAGATGTCCCAGAGGGATTAAAATTGCCCTCCATTGAAGAGCCTCCTTGTAGATAAGGAAGACAGGAATCACAATTCTGCAGTTAGTTCTTCTGGAAGAACAAAATGAGGAGTGTGGGTGGTCAGAACAAAATGGTCTGTGTTCTTCCCCTAAGCAGGAGACATCCATTGTAGTGTATGTGGGAGAAGTGGGAGTGGGGCACGGCTTTAGAATTCTCTCTGTTTCTGTTGCATTTGTCAAAGCTGCCTCCCTCTCCTCCCAGCCTTGTGGACTGCTCCTGTTGCCTTACAGACAAGCTGTAGCTCATGGTCAACCTCTTTTCTTTGTGTTTGATTACAGCATTGTTGTATGTATTACTAAGTCATGAATGCATGTGCCAAAAATAGAAACACATGAATGAAAAATGGTACATAGCACCCTCTCTTTCCAGAGCATCTACAGTTATGAGTTTGTTGTGTAACTTCCCAATACAAAGTGATTTTCATTATTCTTTGTAAAGGCTGCAGAATATTCTATTGTATAAATATCCACATTCTAATGAGAAAGCTGGTCTCTTTTTAAAGTGCTTCCTCTTTCTGATTTTCCTGTTTTATGAGGAAGAGTACTTTTTTATTTTTATTTTTTTTGACAGGCAGAGTGGACAGTGAGAGAGAGAGATGGAGAGAAAGGTCTTCCTTTGCCATTGGTTCATCCTCCAATGGCCGCCGCGGCCGCTGCACTGTGGCTGATCCGATGGCAGGAGCCAGGTGCTTCTCCTGGTCTCCCATGGGGTGCAGGGCCCAAGCACTTGGGCCATCCTCCTCTGCACTCCCGGGCCACAGCAGAGAGCTGGCCTGGAAGAGGGGCAACTGGGACAGAATCTGGCGCCCCAACCGGGACTAGAACCCGGTGTGCAGGCGCCACAAGGCGGAGGATTAGCCTAGTGAGCTGCGGTGCCAGCCGAGGAAGAGTACTTTGATTACTACTTTTATCCCACCCAGCCTCAGGCTGTATTTGTGGGAGCTTAGTAAATACTTCTTGACTGACTACTAATGTGTGTGCTACTGCTGAATGTTTCAGCAACCACTTTCAAAAACAAACAAACAAAAAACCATTCATAGCACTTGTAGATTTTTAGAGTATAAAAATATACCAAGAGGGTCAACTTTAGTTAACACAGTGATATTAGTGATGGTTGAGTATTTATTAGCTTTGTTTTTAATTTGCTCTAAGCTTATGTAATTTAAGTTTTAATAATGGCAGGTATTATGAGTTAGATGTTTTTGTTATAAAAGGAGTACACATTCACTGTAAAACATTGCTAAAGCTTTGTATATTTTATCACTAGCAACTTTTTTTTTTTAAATTATTATTTGAAATTCAGAGTTTTACAGAGAAAGAGAGAGAGAGAGGTCTTCCATCCGCTGGTTCACAATGGCCGGAGCTGTGCTGATCCAAAGCCAGGAGCTTCTTCTGGGTCTCCTACGTGGGTGCAGGGGCCCAAGGACTTGGGCCATCTTCTACTGCTTTCCCAAGCCATAGCAGATCTGGATAGGAAGAGGAGCAGCTGGGACTTGAACTGGTGCCCATAAAGGATGCTGGCACTGCAGGCAGCAGCTTTACTGGCTGTGCCACAGCGTCAGCCCCGCAACTTTTTTTTTTTTTTAACACATTTGGGTCATTTTCAATACTTTTGTAAGTAATTTTTCAGAGAATAACCTAACATATGGATCTGTGTATGTTGCTGACACAAGTGGAAATCCTAATTCAGATGTTTCAGACATTTTACAGCCCACAGTGCAAACAGCCAAAGTGTGCTTATAAAGTGAATGACTGTGCCAGTGCGTGGCATCGTCACTGACGTTGCAGTGAACTCTGGAGGGGAGGTAACATAGCCATGCTTTAAAAGAGTACCAAAAAGAATAGTTTTTGCAGATCTTCACTCTATAAATAGTTATGTGAAATGCAGAACTCCTAAAATCTGTTCATTTTTTTCACTGTTTACCTCAAATCAGTGATGTTTTGTGGGTACAGTCTTTCCATTGTTTTTCTCCTTGTTTTACTTTTTTTCTCATTCATATGCAGCAACTTTTATCTACTTTCTACTTCTAGCTTCTGGTTTAACTTTTATGCTATAGAGAGAAGAAATGCTGTGGTCCTCTAACTACAAAAGTGTATTTTAATTTCAGTAATCATTGTTGAGGTTTTGTCTGGAAGGCTTTGTAGGAACTTTGGTTTCTGCTGTTTTTACTCTTTGGGGAACTGGATTTAAAACCCAGCCAAAAATCCATCAGCAGTCTACTGTGCTTTTTGGAGTAGCTGAAGAATTGCTTAATACAACTTTACTGTTCACATTAAAAAAAAAAAAAGAAAACGATTTCATTGAGAGATGAACTAGCTTTAAAAACAAACTCGAAACAAAAATGTGGTTTAACTGTGTGAATCATCAGTTTTCCCTATTAGGTGGTTTTCTGCTGCCTACAGGATGTCATGCTGACATACACCTTAGGCTCAGCAAGGAGAATTTATGATTATATTAATGATAGCACATTTGACTATAAATTTTAAAAGAAAATTCACAGTTGTAGGAGTTAAAGTATTTTTAAGGAAGAAAGTTTAGTAGAGT
The DNA here is from genome assembly GCF_964237555.1 of Oryctolagus cuniculus. Classification (NCBI taxonomy): domain Eukaryota; kingdom Metazoa; phylum Chordata; class Mammalia; order Lagomorpha; family Leporidae; genus Oryctolagus; species Oryctolagus cuniculus. Next base: position 55,804,133 of record NC_091439.1, read on the forward strand.
GACTAGCAAAAGTGCTTATCTTGCTATAAAATAAAGTAATAATTATAAAAAGAAAACATCTTCTATAGCTGTCTTTGCTTTGCCATTGTTGCTTATTAACTAGCTAGGTATAATCTTTTAAATCAGGTTAGTAACTATAAATAAACCTAGAAGTGGTTTTTCCTATTCTTGAATACTACTTAGCTTTCTGCATGTAAAATATGTTTTGGGGTAGATAATCAGCTAACAGCTATTAAGTTGTCTTTTAGGTCACAACCAGCTCACATCCAGATACTATCTAGAATAAACCATCTAGTCACTTAAAAATTCTAAAAGTAGTTTGAGTCATGAATAGTCTACTGTAATAAAGAAATCCCAGATTAAGTATATGGAAAGTAAGGACAGTGTCTAGAATGTACCAAGTTCTCAAATTTATCTATTTGTTTATGCATGGTATTATTTCATCTGTTCCACTATTTCTTGTGTTACCTGTTAGCTTGGTAAGACTTAGGTTAAACATTTTTTGGAATTAATATTTTATAGGTGATGCAAATTGTATATCATACTTTGTTGATATATATAACTTAGTAGAATTCCATTGAATATATGTGTAAATTGAAAAATTATTTCAAAGGATGAGTATTGGGCCTGGTTTTTGGCTTAAACCCTCTCTTGAACATATTGTAGTGTATATTGGCAATCCAGAGAATGTGCTCATGTTTCATCGCTCATCCTATTGAAGTGCTTAGAATTGTAAATTTTAATCTTTGTTCCTATAGCAGACCCAGATATAACTGTATTCTAAGGGGTACAGATCAACTTCTGGAAGAGCCCCAGGAACTCCAGTTTCCTCATAAGACAATGTAAACCCTTTGCCAGGTCTTAGAGCCTGTCCTATTTTTCAGTATCTTTAGATTGAGACTACTAGAGCAGACTCTTCATGTTCATACTCTTATGTGTGGGATTTTCAGAACTGATTTGGTCTGTGAAAGATAGATGTACAAAATAAATGTCCAGAATACTGGAGTCAGAGAAGATTTAAATGCAAACCAAGACAAAGAACAAAGGTTCACACTGTCATTCTGTATGTCAACAAAAAATAATACACACATTTTTAGAGTTTCCTTTCTTTCTAAGATGTATTTATTATTTGAAAGGTAGAGTTACAGCAGTCTTCCATCCACTTGTTCACTCCCCAGATGGCCACAATGGTCAGGGATGGGCTGTACCAGGCCAAAGCCAGGAGCCAGGAGATTCATCAGAATCTGCCATATAGGGTCCAAGTATATAGGCCATCTTTTGCCTTCACAGGTACATGAACAGGGAGCTAGACCAGTGGTCCTCATGTGGGATGCTGGTGTGAGAGGTGGCAGTTTAACCCACTATACCGCAATGCTGAACCTTTGATAAAAGTTTTGGTGTGTGTGTATGTATGTGTGTGTTTGTATATGTATGTATGTTTATCTTTTACATTAGGTTGGTTATTTGCTTTTGTAAACATTTTATCTTGCAAAAACTGTTTCTTGTTATGAAGTATATTTCTAAAAATTCATTAAATTCCCTTCTTTTGAGTTAAACACTAAAGCTGTTGCATTCATTGGTGCTTAACTATGAAAATCTTACAATGAGTTTTACAGTTAAGACAGACATTGAAATAGTTTTAAATCATTTACAACAAATTGGAGGAATAATTTACATTCTGCTATGGTCTGAATATTTTCAGTCCCCCCCATTCATTTGTTGAAATCTAATCCTCCAAGTGATAGTATTAAGGTGTGGGGCCTTTGGGATTAATGTCCTTACAAAAGAGGCCCCATGGAGTTACATTGCTCCTTCATTAAGGTGGTGGAAGAAGGCCCTCCTCAGTTGAGTCTGTCAGGACCTTGGTCTTGGGACTCCCCAGCCCTAGAACTATAAGAAATACATATTAATTTAATAAGATTTATTTTATGGTATTTTTGTTATAACAACTTAAATGGACTAAGACAACATTCTTTAGAAATTTAAACTCAGGTGCCTGCACTGGGGCATAATGGATAAAGCTGCTGCCTATGATGTCAGCATCCCATATGGGTTCTGGGTGGTGGTGCTGATGCTCCATTTCTGATCTGACTGCCTACTAATAGCCTTGGAAAAGCAGCAGAAGATAGCCTGAGTTTGGGCCCCTGCTACCCACGTGGAAGACTCAGAAGAAGCTCCTGTCTTAAGCATGGCAAAGCCCTGGCTGTTGCAGTTATTTAGGAAGTGAACCAACAAATAGAAGTTCTCTCTGTCTCTCCCTCTCTCTGTAACTCTTGCAAATCAATAAATATTTAAAAGAAAGAAAATCAAGCCTACCAAAAATTTAAATGGCCAGCAAGCATATGAGGCCATTCTCAGTGTCTTTAGCAATCAGAGAAATTCAGATCAAAATCACAATGAGGTAATACCTCATTCCAGTTAGAATGGCTATTATAAAAATGCCAAGAAATGAAAAATGCTGGTGAGGAACTGAGAATAGAGAACATTTTATACATTGCTGGTGGGAGTATCTGTTAGTGTAGCCTTTGTGGAAAACAGTATGTAGATTTATCAGAAAACTAATAATGGATCTACCATAAGGCCCAACTCTCCCCCTTTTGGTTTTATATCCAAAGGAAATGAAATCAGAATCTGAAAGCACTCCCATGTTCCTTGCAGCACTATTCACAGTAGTCCAGATATGAAATCAACCTAAGTGTCTGTAAGTGGATGAATAGATATAGAAAATATGGTATATATACACACAGTGGAATATTATTCATCTATAAAAAAGGGTGAAATCCTGACATTTGTAGCAGAATGGCTAGAACTGGGGAATCACTATGTTAACTGAAATAAGCCAGACACAAAGGCAAATACCACATGTTCTCTCTCATATGTTGGAAGTTAAAAAGTCTGATTTTAGAATAGTGATTACTGGAGGCACGGAAGATTTAGGGGAGTATGGGCAGAGGAATATTGGATAAGCAGAAGTAGTAAGTTCTCACATTCCACAGCACAGTTCACAATAGTGCACCATATATTGTGTAAAGAACTGGAAGAGAGGGGGAAGATCGTGCAATGGAAACACTGGTTGCCTGATTTGATCATTTTATGTTGTATGCATGTGTTGAAATATTGTACAGTACCTTATAAAAATGCAAGTATTGCATGTTAATAACAATTTTTTAAAAGTTTTCAAGAGAGTCCTCCAAGGAATGCGAACATCATGTAGCATCACTAAATTTCATGAATAGAATTGAAACTATATGAAAGGTTCTTGAGTAGGAAGACATCATTAAAGGAAGATGATTTCTCACAATTAGTTATATATTGTAAATTTTTCTCCTATATTTGATAGTGTATCTAATTTTTCATAATGTTCTAGGCACTGGTAAAGGGCCCTTCAGCTTTACAAATTAAACTTTCATAGAAAAAACTAAAATATTTCCCAGAGACTTATTGGACTACTTTCAGTAAGAATTGATAGGTTGAAACATCCAGCATTTTCTTTGCTGAAGTTGCCAAACATTTCTTATTTTAATATGCAAGTTCAATATATAAGAAATAGGAATGCTAGAGTGAGTATGTAATCATTGCACATTTATAAAGCTACAGAGTTGCATGCTTGGGCTGGCATTGTGGTGTAGTAGGAAAACTGCCACCTGCAACACTGGAGTCCCATATGGGTGTTGGCTAAAGTCCTGGATGCTCCACTTTCTATCCAGCTCCCTGCTAATGCACCTGGGAAAGCAGCAGAAGATAGCCCAAGTGCTAGGGCTCCTGAACCCACATGGGAGACCTGGAAAAAGGTCTTGGTTCCTGGCTTTAGCCTAGCCCAGCCCAGGAAATTGAGGACATTTGGGGAGTGACCAGTGGATGGAAGATTTCCCTCTCTCTCTCTCTCTCTCTCTCTCTCTCTCTCTCTCTCTGCCTTCCTCAGTATAACTCTGCCTTTCAAATAAATACCATAAATCTTTAAAGTTGCATGGTGTATGACTAGTAGATTATACTAAATTTGAAATTGTGTAGATGAAGTGCTGTCACTGTACTGGAGAGCAGTAGCTGGAACAGGTGTGCTGATTCTCCTTATTCTCATTTAAAATTATAGCACCTATTGTTTGTGGAAATGAGAAATAGTATTTATATGTAACTCATAGTATAATATAATAAAGTATATTAATTTGTCCAGAAAACTCAAATATTGGGCTGTAGAATCAGAAGTAGGTGTATGGAAATGTTGTAAAATCTAAGTTTTCTGAAAGGTTCTGAGTTATCCAAAATATTTGCTTTTGAGTGAAATTCCTGGTATCTATGCATTTTTTTTCAAGAAAAACTGTTAATTGTTTGGAAACAGACTGACTTAGGATTGTTCTGACACCATAAAGAATGCATTCAAATTAGTTACTATATACTTTCAGTATCTAAAAAAATTTTAAAAATTGAAAATTGAAGAATACAGTTAAGATTGCTCCTTGGCTCCCCACATTACCCCACTTCTACTTCTTGTTTTTCAACTAGGCTAACTGCTTGAAGCAACTGCTTGTAATCTTGAGATTTTAAATAAAGCTCTGAATTAGTATGAATATGTAGATGGTGATGGACTTTATACGTGGGTTCCTCTGTGGTTAGATAGGTTGGCCCTTGAGAAAATATTGAGATCAGCCCTCATCCTTTTCAGAGCATATATGGAGAGACATGAAGAAGGCGGCTAATTGCTGCTTATATTAATAAGCCTTATTCCTAGATCACAGTAGGTAGAGTTCTGTTGATGCACAGTTTGAAACATGAATGAGGCATTTGGCTTAGTTGTAAAGGAAATAACAAACTAGAGCAGTTCTAGAGTAAGGAATCAGGATGGAAAGCACTTAAAGTTTATCTTACAGGTATTACAGCAGGAAAAAATGGGATCATTTAGCTCAAGAAAGAGAAAAGCTAGAGGTGATGGCAGTGATGCTAAGGAAAGTATGGTGGTTGTCTTCCAATTTCAGTGTGTAGTGAGCCATTTCTCCTGAGGGCAGATGTTCAGAAGTTAATGGGCAGCAAAGAGCAGAAATTAATGGGCAACAAAACTCTATTGAAAATAGAGGAACTCTCCCCTCCCCCGTGGTTGATGTATGCACTTACCATCACTGGAGGAGTTCAGCAATTACAGTATAGACTAATTCCTACCTAGACTACACTTACTAACTTTCACCCTATCATTAACATCATTCCTTCGAATTCTGAGAGTTTCCTTCCCTGACCTCCTCCATTTTGGAGACTTTGCTAAGATGTCCCCCAGGTGGCGCTCTCCTCTCTACGAGTTTGACAGAGCCCAGTTATGTAAAATACCCCTTTAAAAAAGAATTATACTACAAATAGGTATATTAAGAGCCTGATCTTTACCAAGTGCTGAATTATATGTACAGAAAATATCATTGAGAGCTTTTTATCTGGTAAGAACATACTAACCAGTCAAATGTACCAGTTCTTTAAGAGCTGTATTCTGGAGAACAGTAAGCTGGGAAGACTCTATAGAAGGGTTTGAGTTGAACATTGAGCAGGGGTAGCAGCTTGACCGTGAACTGAATGGCTGTAGTGGTGGAGGGGAGGGTGAGAGGTGGGAAAAGCCTCACATGAATTCTTGCTATAGATGCTGTGGAAATGCTCTGGCCATTTCGGCATCCTGGTGGTAGCTGGACAAGCCTCTGGGGTGTATTATAACTTTACAAGCTTACCAAGTCATTGGCTTCTACCAAAACTTTTCAGAGAGAAACTTAACATTTCATTCTATTCTTAATTTTTCCTAGGGCCCACTAGAATTGGCTATTACTATGGCTTTTTCTCATACAAGTAGTGAAAGCAACAGTACCATTACAACAGTAAGAGAAAATGCTCTTTGGCATTAAGGAGCACTGGTTTCCAAGGGAAGATAGTTTCCCTCATCAATCTTGACTTTTCCTTCAGGCATTTCTGTATGGTTTATCCTTGACTACATTGACTGCTCTCCATTCTGTGTGGCAAGATATTACAAAGGCAGTCACTCACATCTCTCTCTTTGTGCCTAGACACACAAACTAATCTTTTTGATAGGACATACTTGGGATTTGGGGTGCCATGAAAAGTTTTTAAACTGTACCCTTAGAAGTAAGTCTGTAGGAATATATGCAGAACTATACAGCTTTACAATTACAAACCTCATACACTTCATAATTACAACTTTAGGAACATGGTGATTCTTCTCACAGTGCCCACCCTCCTACCCATATTCCCAACCCCTCTTCCTCCTCCCTGTCTTATTCCCACTCTTATTTTTTACTGAGATCTATTTTCAGTTGACTTTATACAAATGTTTAACTCAATGTTAAGTAAAGAGTTCAGCAAACAGTATTAAAAAAAACTGTTTCTCGACAATCAAGACAGGGGCTGTTCAAATCATTGCCTCTTGAAGTGCCAATTTCACTGCTACAGATTGCTTTTTAGGTGCTCTACTGGTTATCACAGGGCAGGGAGAAAATGTGGTATTTGTCCCTTTGGGACTGGCTTATTTCACTAATCTATTTTCCAGAGTCATTCATTTTGTTGTAAATGACCAGATTTATTTTTTATTGCTGTGTAATATTCCATAATGTACATAACCCATAATTTCAAAAAGGGGTTTTGGTAAAGCACTGACTTCACACAGAGGGCCATTGTATATACATGAATTCTCTGTGTAAAAACTAATTTTGTATTTTAAACACAATCAAAGGGAAGTTCAACAGCCAATAACTCAAAGTCTTGATTATTTATTATATGATCAGTGGTTTTTATTGTGCTAATGCATGCTGAAAATTTTCTTAGAGGGGCCAGTGCTGTGGCTCACTTGGTTAATCCTCTGCCTGTGTTGCCAGCATCCCATATGGGCACCAAGTTCTAATCCCAGTTGCTCCTCTTCCAGTGCAGCTCTCTGCTGTGGTCCAGGAGGGCAGTGGAGGATGGCCCAAGTGTTTGGGCTCCTGCACCTGCATGGGAGACCAGGAGGAAGCACCTGGCTCCAGGCTTTGGATCAGTGCAGCGCCAGCCATAGCGGCTACTTGGGGTGTGAATCAACAGAAGGAAGACCTTTCTCTCTGGTTCTCTCTCTCACTGTCTATAACACTACCTGTCAAATAAAAAGAAAATTTTCTTAGAGAAATTAATCTGTGTTATGTAAGAATATATATAGTATAAGGTACCATTGTTCCTAAACAATTTGTATTGTAGTTGTACCTTTTATACCAATCTACTTAAATCATTATGTCAATTTACTTATTTAATTTGGTAATCACTTTCTGGTTACATATAAAATATGATTTTCTCATTCATATTTTCAATTCTTTTTTTTGGACAGGCAGAGTTAGACAGTGAGGAGAGGAGGAGAGAGACAGAGAGAAAGGTCTTCACCCCCCAAATGGCCGCTATGGCAGGCATGCTGCACCCATCTGAAGCCAGGAGCCAGGTGCTTCCTCCTGGTCTCCCATGTGGGTGCAGGGGCCCAAGTACTTGGGCCATCCTCCACTGCCTTCCTGGGCCACAGCAGAGAGCTGGACTGGAAGAGGAGCAACAATCAAGATTCTTAATTACTTAGTTTACATTATATATTTCTCTGGATCCTTAAATTATTTAAAATATAACAAGTAATTTTTAGTATTTTGAAGTGCCTCTTTACCTTAGGACATTTTAGCATATTTTTCAGATATTCAGTGATATTAATGTAGAATATTAAATAAAAATCTGCATTTTTTATTACATGGAAGAATATAATATGCTGTCTTTTTGTTAACTGATATATGGAAATGACTTCTGTAAACCAGTCTAAAGCTAAAAATAATAGTTGTCTATTCATTAAGAGCTTATTAAAACATAATTTTTTCTCTGTCTTTTGGTTATGTCCCATATGACTTGAAAATTTGAGATGAAAGTAATTGTGCACAGCAAATTAGAATGTTTCAATTACAGAATTGGGTAGATTTTGAATTTTTAAGATTTTTTTTTAATCAAAAAGGTGGATGCAACCTCTATTGAAAGAAAATACAGGCCAGTGCTGCGGCTCAATAAGCTAATCCTCTACCTAGCGGCACCGGCATACCGGGTTCTAGTCCCGGTTGGGGCACCGGATTCTTTCCCAGTTGCCCCTCTTCCAGGCCAGTTCTCTGCTGTGGCCCGGGAATGGCAGTGGAGGATGGCCCAAGTGCTTGGGCCCTGCACCCCATGGGAGACCAGGAAAAGCACCTGGCTCCTGCCTTCGGATCAGCGCCGTGCACCGGCCACAGTGCGCCAGCCATGGCGGCCATTGGAAGGTGAACCAACAGCAAAGGAAGACCTTTCTCCCTGTCTCTCTCTCTCTCACTGTCCACTCTGCCTGTCAAAAAAAAAAAAAAAAAAAAAAAAAGAAAGAAAGAAAGAAAGAAAGAAAGAAAATACAAGATACTTTAAAATATTTGGGATAGTGCAATGTATATAAATGGAAACCTAATGTAGTGCATAATTGGTTTTCAAGTTGGTTCTGACTCTACATGTTATAAATTTGGAGGAAAGAAGATTGATGGCTTGTGTGTTAGGAATCTTGATTTTTGTCTCATATAGAAGAAATGACTTTTAAAGTATTCCTTAATTTCTTTTAATTTTAAAATTTATAACTAATTTCATACTATTTAATTTGTTGCCTATATCAACCTAGACAAAAAATCTGATGGACATTACTTTTACAATGTGCATCTAAGGTAATACCATTTTCAACAGGTGTTGGTCTCTTCTTTTTCTAACTATATAAAGATGGGTTTTATGTTGATTCACAGGGCTATTATTAGCCTGGAAATAAGGTTTGAGACCAACTGGGAAAGAAGGCCTTTAGTTTTTGATAATAATTGGAAAGCATTGGGGATGGGTGAAATGCAATTACTTTCAGTGAACTAATATCTTTATTCAGAAGTAATCATATGCAAACATAATATTTTGACAACTTGGCATTTTATTGTCTTCTGGGAAACAAGAAATGTAAATGATGCATTAATTTTATATGTACTAATTATTATTCAACAGCCCAGTTTGCTGGTATAGTTCAGGGACAGTTTGATCCTTCCACAGAAATATTTGAAGCTCTACATAGCACTTAGCTGATTTGAGTTCAATTAAAAATTTCAATTTTAAGCATCTAGTTTAATAAAAAAATTTCTTAGAGAATTGTTTTAACTTAAAAATCTCATTGTGTTTTGGAAGACATCTACTTAGTAATTCGGATAATGACTACAATCTTTACTTTTTGATAACCCATGCTCACTGGCTTTCTCAGTTTATTTTAGAGGAACTATGACTGTAGGAGCCTATAAAATAATACTGCACCTGGCATTTGATCTCTTCATACTCTTTGTCATGGTCTTAGTTCAGACATCTTTCTTTCCTTTTCTTTTCTTCCTTCCCCTGTTGATTCTTCACAGAACATACATTTCTGATTTATTTTATTTAATTGAAAGGCAAAGTTACAGAGAGTGTGGAGCAGAGAGAGAATCAATCTTCCATCTGCTGGTTCATTCCTCAAATAGCTGTAATGTCAGGCCTTGGCTGGGCCAGGCCACAGCCAGGAGCCAGGAGCTTCATCCATGTCTTTTTTTTTTGACAGGCAGAGTGGACAGTGAGAGAGAGAGACAGAGAGAAAGGTCTTCCTTTGCCGTTGGTTCACCCTCCAATGGCTGCTGCAGCTGGCGCGCTGCTGCCGGCACACCTCGCTGATCCGAAAGCAGGAGCCAGGAGCCGAGCCAGGTGCTTCTCCTGGTCTCCCATGGGGTGCAGGGCCCAAGCACTTGGGCCATCCTCCACTGCACTCCCTGGCTACAGCAGAGAGCTGGCCTGGAAGAGGGGCAACTGGGACAGAATCCGGCGCCCCAACCGGGACTAGAACCCGGTGTGCCGGCGCCACAAGCAGAGGATTAGCTTATTGAGTCTCGGCGCTGGCCCATCCATGTCTTTCACATCAGTGCAGGGCCCCAAGGACTTGGGCCATCTTCTGCTTTCCCAGGCACATTAGCAGGGAACTAGATTGGAAGTGCAGCAGCCAGGACTTGAACTGGGCCCATATAAGATGCCGGGGTCATGCAGGCAGATGCTTAACTCATTGAGCCTCAACTCCAGCCTCTAAGATTTCTAAAATATACTTTTTATATCATGCTTGCATGCCTCTATTTCTTTCCTACTGCTTTTTGAATAAAGCCCAAATTGATATACCACACAAACATTTGAGTCCTGCTTGAGACATTGCTTAGTTCCTTTCCATCAGAAGCCTCCAAATCCCTCAGATTGGCTTTGTTCATGTCCCTGTCTCCTCCACTTTTGTGCTCTACCTGGTAAGTGCCTATGTATTTTTTATGACCTGATGAAATGGGAGTTGAGATGATAAACCTAAATCTGCCAGGCAGAGTTAGCTCTGTTAGAACTGACCTCCATAGTACTACCTCTTTGCAGTTCCATTGCTCATTTCTGGCCCTGTCTAGCCTATACAGTGCCTCACCCATAGTACATACTTCATATCCACTTGATTGACAAATTCTGTTTTCAGAGCTTCATAAAGAGTTGCGGAACAAGTATAAATACCAGTGAACACTTATGTGCCTAAGCCTCACCAAAATCCTCATAATTGCCTGTGTTCAGCACTCAGTCATGGAGTTGGGTTAAGTGATGATTTTCAAAGTGTATTCTTATTTTAAAATTTGGCCATATAAGGGCAGAAGCAGTTTGATGTGTTTTAATGATTACATGTGGCTGTTGGTATGTAATTTACACACTGGGCTGTACAAGTTAATGAAAAATTTCACCCTGTATGCTGGAAAGATAAGGCTTAGTTCTTAATTTTATATATCAAGTAAATTAGAATTTCCTGAAGATAGATAGAATTTACAATGAAAGCATTGTTAGAACATCAAGAGGATTTGGCAGTGTTTTCCCTATAAATTCTTTGAAAAAGTTCAGCATGAGTACTATAAAAGTTACATACTCTCCCTAGGTTCTCAACTTCCATTTTAAGATTCAAAATATAAAGGAAATCAGGATGAAAAATAACTGGTGTCCAGGGTTGAATGTTTCTCTCTCTCTCTCTCTCTCTCTCTATATATATATATATACACACACACACACACACACACACACACATAAAGATCTCCCTGGAAAGATGGTCAAATTTCTCTTCTACATACTTCCTAGAGTCTGACTGACACTCAGTAATATTTAATAAAATGGATTGCAGAGGCTTTGAAAAGTTAGGCCTCTGAAGAGCAAATTCAAGATGGTAGATGGGATTTTCACATTACTGTGAAGACAAGGTAGAAGTTGACATAGTTTGTCCCCTGGGGGTGCTTTATCATGTAAGTGCAAGAACTATATTCTCCTAATTTATTTTAGCAAAGGAAAGACTATTCTCTTTAATAGTCTCTTATTTTAGGTCAAAGAGAAAAGAAGGGAAAAAGAAATGATATAATTTTCAGCTAGGTAAGGAAGAATTTGGTTCACTATAAAGTTGGGAATTTTTTATTTAAACTTCTTTCAACAGCTAAGATTATTTCTTGATGATTAAATTTACATTTTAGCTTTGCTTCTGTATATTATTAGGAGTTTTCCATCTAAGCATTTTAAGTAACAATAGTAATGAAAAGTGGTTATGTTCAAAGTTGATGCAAAAAAAGAAGTTAACTATTTTCAGCTGAGGTGGGAGCAGGGAGCCAGTGGAAGACACTGAAGCTTTGGAACCAGACAGAACTGGCCTTAATTCTGCCTCATCCACTTAGTCACTGTTTGGACGTAACAAATTACTTTTCCTTATTAATATTTGTTATGAATTAAAAATATTGTGTAGTAAGCATTGAGAACAAGGCTGTCACCTAGGTAGTCCAATAAAGGAAATAGAATAATTATGTTGGCTAAGTATTAGATAATTATGGTCTTCAGATTCCAGGTTTATAAAAGAATTATATGCTGCAGGTTTTATAATGCCTAACAAAGGGCCTGACACATGGTAGAATTCAATGAATATTTACATTTGAATTGGTGTGGATCTGTGCGGAGCGGGCTTGATTAACTAGACCACTAGCGTCTCATGGTATAAATGTGAGACTGAGCTATTGAGAGCAAAACTTGAGAGGGAAGAGGTAGCCACGTGTACTGGAATCTCTAAATTGCCCTGATGCATTATCCGACTACATTCTCCTGAAGGTCCGAGCAGAGACATGCCCCTCTAGGCTTCATCAATTTATAGGGATGGGGAGAAGGGTGGCACCCTTGAAAGTGGGAACTAAGGGAAGCCTCCTGGTTGACAAAGTGGTCTTCTTACAAAGGAAGAGTCTATGAATCTGAGGCTGGCCAAGTTGTCCTTTGGTTGAACCAACTCACACTTAGCTGTAGGGCCATCTCTTTGCTGAGTGCCAAGGAATCTGGGTTTGTCTCCCTTGAGCAGTGAAAGAGAAGTATAGGTGGACACCCCAAATTTGAAAATCAAAGTATGAAATACTAAAAAATTTGGAACTTTTTGAGTGCTGACATGTGGTGCTCCAAGTGGAAAATTCTACAATGGAATTAGTATCTGAGCCAGAATTAGGGTCATGAGGTCAGTTGCCACAGGTTACAGTCAAAATGCAGGTACACTAAAAATATTGTATAAAACTAGCTTCCAGTTTAAGGATGATGGAATTTCATGTTTTGTCTTGGAGCTCATCCTCATGAAATCTGATTTTGTATATGCAGATATCCTCAATCTGGAAAAATCCCAAATCTGATCCCAAGCATTTCAGATAAAGGATACTCAACCTATACTTCTCAACATTACTCTTTAAAAATTTTTTTAAATATATTTTAAATATTTATTTGAGAGGCAGAGATACAGACTGAGGCAGAAACAGAATGGTTTCCCATCCACTGATTCACTCCCCAAATGTCTGCAAAGGCCAGAGATAGGCTGATTGTAGCCAGGAGCTTCTTCTGGGTCTACCATGTAGGTGCAGGGACCCAAGCATCTGGGCCATCTTCCATTCCTTTCCCAGGGCATCAGCAGGGAGCTGGATTGGAAGTGGAACAGCCGGAACTCGAAACAGTGCCCATATGGGATACTGGCACCACAGGTAGAAAGTTAACCTACCACACCATGGCACCAGTCCTTTTATTACTCTTTATGATTTATACATATTAGATTATCATCATTAATCCATAATCATTGTCTAACAATTGATAGTATTGAATTTGGTGTATGTCATTGGCTATATATACTTTATTTTAGAAGATTTTGGGGTTGGCTTTGCAATGTAGTGGGTAAAGCTGCCACCTGTGATGCCAGCATCCTATAGAGGCTCCAGTTCAAGTCCTGGCTGCTTGACTTCCAATCCAGCTCCCCTGGGACAGCAGCAGAAGATGGCCCAAGTGCTTGGGCCCCTGCCACCCACATGGGAGACCCAGATGAAGTACCTGGCTTCAGTATGGCCCAGGGCTGCCTATTGCTGTCATCTGGGAAGTGAACCAGCTGATGACAGATATCTCTCTCTCACTCTCTTCTTCCTCCCTCCCTCCCCCCTTCTCTTTCTCTCTCTCTCTCTTTATTCCCCTCTTCCCTTGTAGCTCTGATTTTAAAAATAATTTTTTTTTTAAAAAAGGAATGTTTTGTCTCCTCCCTTCAGAGAAAGGTACTGCCTTCTTTGATGGCTCATTCTTTCCGCTGTGATCTCACTCACAGAGATCTTTCATTTAGGACCTCTGTCCTTAATGTGTTGTACTATGCGAATTAACAGTAAAACTACTACCAAAACAGTACTCTATACTTTGTGTGTCTTTGTGGATACAGTCTGTTGAAATCTTTACTTAGTATATACTAAGTTGATCTTCTGTATATAAAGATAATTGAAAATGAATCGTGGCCGGCGCCGCGGCTCACTAGGCTAATCCTCCGCCTTGCGGCGCCGGCACACCAGGTTCTAGTCCTGGTCAGGGCGCCGGATTCGGTCCCGGTTGTCCCTCTTCCAGGCCAGCTCTCTGCTGTGGCCAGGGAGTGCAGTGGAGGATGGCCCAAGTGCTTGGGCCCTGCACCCCATGGGAGACCAGGATAAGTACCTGGCTCCTGCCATCGGATCGGTGCGGTGCGCTGGTTGCAGCGCGCCAGCCGCGGCGGCCATTGGAGGGTGAACCAATGGCAAAAAGGAAGACCTTTCTCTCTGTCTCTCTCTCTCTCACTGTCCACTCCTGCCTGTCAAAAAAAAATTAAAATTAAAAAATTAAAAAAAAAGAAAATGAATCGTGATGAAGAATGGGATGGGAGAGGGAGTGGGAGATGGGATGGTTGCGGGTGGGAGGGAGGTTATGGGGGAAAAGCCACTATAATTCAAAAGTTATACTTTGGAAATTTATATTTATTAAATAAAAGTTAAAAAAAGGAATGTTTTGTTATTTCTGAGTAGGTTACATGTGTTCATTGCTTAAGAACAAAAAGCTAGAAGAAATCTTTCTCACACCCAACCCCTAAGCCAAACTTTTCACTTACCCAGTAGAAATCTTAGTAACTGATGGCTCCTATATCTTTCTAGAGGTGGGCTATGCGTACTAGGGCTATGTTCCATATGCTTTGTAAACTTGAACAGTGGTCATTTCTTTCCAATCTCAAACAGCATTAATTCTCAACATTAAATATTAAAGGGAGATAAATACTTTCTGTAATTTTCACTGGAAAAAAGAGTGTAACATAAAGAAAAATGCTTGATAATAAGCATACTTTAGTCACCCAAATCTCTGAAGCTTATGACACTATGTGTGTCAAAAATAGTCATGTTTTGTTCACTGTTTTCTTTGTAATATATTGCAGATATTCACACCTTTTTTTTTAAAGTTAAAAAGTAAATTTTTAATGAGCATGATGATTACTTGAAGTCCAGTTTTTTTATTTTTTTATTTTTTTATTTGACAGGTAGAGTCACAGACAATAAGAGAGAGAGACCGAGAGAAAGGTCTTCCTTTCCGTTGGTTCACTCCCCAAATGGCCGTTATGGCCGGCGCTGCCCTGATCTGAAGCCAGGAGCCAGGTGCTTCTTCCTGGTCTCCCAAGCAGGGGCCCAAGCACTGGGGTCATCCTCCATTGCCCTCCCAGGCCACAGAAGAGAGCTGGACTGGAAGAGGAGCAAACCGGAACTAGAACCCAGTGCCCATATGGGATGCCGGCATGGCAGGCAGAGGACTAACCAAGTGAGCCACAGAGCCATCTCCTGAAGTCCAGATTTTATGTAAATTATGTTTAACATTTAAAAGCATTATACTTCTCCCCAAATAATTTCTTCTACAATGCACAAATTTTCCATATTAGTGAAATGATCTTGATGAATGTGTGTTATAACTAAGGAAAGACAATAAAATGAACTAGATCCAAACCTCAAATGAAGCCAGATTTGATGAATGCTGTTTTAGGTTATTTATTTAGTTAGTTTTATTAGAGTTACAGACAGTGAGAGAGAGAGAGAGAAAGGTCTTCCTTCCATTGGTTCACTCCCCAAGTGGCTGCTATGGCCAGCGCTGCGTCGACTCGAAGCTAGGAGCCAGGTGCTTCTTCCTGGTCTTTCATGTGGGTGCAGGGGCCCAAGCACTTGGGCCATCCTCCACTGCCTTCCTAAGCCACAGCAGAGAGCTGGCCTGGAAGAGCAGCAACTGGGACTAGAACCTGGTGCCCATATGGGATGCTGGGGCCGCAGGCAGAGGATTAGCCATGTGAGCCATGGCGCCGGCCCCTGTTCTAGGTTATTTTATACTGTGTTATTCACATGTGAGCTATACAAAGTTGTAGTAACTAAAGAAAAATGTGGAGAATTCAAATGTTTTGTTCAACTATTCTCAAAATTTGTGATGGAATTTTGTTTAGTTCGAGGTGTAATGAACATTCTCTTTTAATTGTATTTTCTATTTTATTTTTGTTTTTAGATTCCTGGATCCTTATAAATACAGTTGAATATGAAAGAGTATTTAATGACATGGATTTAAAATGTTTTATGTACTATGCATTTTGAAAGTCTTTATTTAGGCAACATATATGGGGATTTAACTAATTTATTAGCTTTTTTAAGTTTAGTAGTGAAGGAATGAAATTTACATGTGTATTTTCACTAGTAGTGCTAGATGAATGAGACTTGCTGATTGTGTATTTGGAAAGGTAACTAAATTGACCATTTTTCACAATTTCTCTCTGTCTCTGTGTGTCGGTGGGGAGGTGGCTTTCCCCATTTGGTTTTAAGAACTGTAGCTCAGCATTTGGGTTCATTAGCTTCTCTACTTGTGATTTAGTATGATCTCAGACTCAAGTGATGCAGTTTAATCTAATTAAGACATAAGGCAAAATAAGCTGGGAGTGCAGTAGTGAAGGCTGTCAGAGAACTCCTAAAAATCTGACAGCCCAAAAGTAATGGGTTGAGTTTAGAACTATAATTGCTACTTGGTTTTTGCTTGAAGAAACCATGTAATTCAACTGTACAGAAAACTGTGTCCACATTTTTAAATCCTCTTTTCTATAGTTGAGAATAATCTTCATCCTCTCTTCCTTCAGTGAAAACTTTATTAGATGGTGATAGTGTGTACACAACACAAACCAATGATGTCATGCTGGCTGCTCAGGAGGCAGCTGTTTGTTTATGAAGCCAGTCCCAGATTATTAGCACATCGTCCCCTAGCCCTCATCTCTTGATAAAGTTAGTGCCAACAAATAAACAATCCAGGAAGTATATTTTGAGGTCAGTGGAATCTTCTTAGGATGCTGAAAGTTACCTTGCTGAAGACATAAGCTTAATATGGGCATCCCTTCTTAAAACCATTCCATTGTCATGAGAGGATTTATGAAGGTCATTCTTCCTCATAATGATGGGCAACTGTAGTGTGTCCTTCCTAATTTGCTCACTCATAGACTTCCAAGGAGATGATATAATGAGAGCTGACAGTCATTGTCCTACCTACCAAGCACTGTTTTAAGTCTTTCTTTTGTATTAGCTTAGTTAATTCTTATAACAGCTTTTTATTTCAGATTTATGGGTAGAATAAATGAACCTTAAAGAGTTTAAATCACTTCCATTTAACACATAATTTACACCTATTACTCCTGAAGAAGAGCACCTTATTTAAAACAAATACTTAAGCAAAGGAAATGTTTGAAGGTAGTGATATAAACAAGAAGGATGAGTAGGGAGTAGGAAAGTGCTTAAGAGAAGGTCTAGGCCAAAGCATTAGATTAATACCAGAAGAACCCAGATAAAGGATTGTATGCACTGATATGACGTGGTTTTAGCTTCTGTTTTAAAAATATATACCAGTAAAGTTTTTTATAGTCTTTATTTTTTCTCCTATTTTCTGAGTATTTATCCTCTTAATGTCTTAGGTTTTAAAAAGCCATTTTGTAGGTACCCAATAAGAAACAGGAAATCAACTATTTTGAAAGTATAATGTAGTGAGTACATATGGCTCAGGACCACAATAGCGGCTGTTGTGGAAGAAGCTCCTGACATTGATGTTCTTAGGTTGTTAGATCTTTACAATTTCTTATACAATCAAATGACAAAAAGGACAAATGCTTTTTATTTTCTTCAGTAATGCTTTTGTTATAGAAAGAAAATATATAGAGTATGCATTTATTGCCTTAATATGTTTATTTTAATGGGAAGTATAAGAATAATTTCACTGTTAACTAAAAACAAATATGAAAGATTCATGTAAAGGAAGCAGCACCATTTACATTGTCCTTTGTCTACAGTTTTGAATATTTACTGCATGTATGAACATTCATCCAAATGATTTAGCCTCTGATGAATATGTTGTGGTGTTTCTGTTCCCTAACGTTAATAGAAGGGACTAATAGTGTTGAACAGATATAGCTCATGGTTCCCTGAAAACTTGAGAATTTTCTAATTAAATACTGGAAGATCAGTGAGCTTTGCTTGACTTACTAAATCATGAACTTTTTCCATCTAATGACATGGTTAAAATTGGAAATGTCAAATATGTCTGAACAAGAGCATGATTCATGGGGTTGAACCTGAACTTTCATTTTTCTTTATTAAAAAAAGATTAGAAATAGATTAACTGGCAATTATGATGTATACCTGTTAATGTTTCTTTTAGCAAGATTGTTTCTAAGTTGAAAAACATTTATTTCTTTCAGCACAGGTTGATGTTGGTCTCTATAAAATTAATTATCTAACAACACAGGCAAAAAACTACATAGTTCAAAATACCAGAGGCCAGAATCATTCCTGTGAAAAAGTGAGGTTGCTGAAGATGGTTGGGAATCATTGGTACTACTAATTGTAGATTTCATTTGAAATATACTCAAAGGAACTCTAGGAACTAGGGCCTGATCTCAAGTTGAGCATCTGAATCTAAAACTGGGTCAGACTGAATTTATTACTCCTCCATACCCACTCAATCTGTTCCTCCCCTTGACCTCTTTCAGAGAATGGTGGTCATTGTTCAGCACAGACACAGGATCACTAGCCATCAGGATAATGCAAATAAAAACCACAATGAGGCTTCACCTCACCCCAATTACAATGGCTATAATCCAAAAATTAAAAAGCAATAATAAATGCTGAAGAGGATGTTGGGGGAAAGGCACCCTAATACATTGTTGGTGGGAATAGAAACTAGTACAACCATTATGGAAGACAGTATGGAGATTCCTTAGAAATCTGAAAATAGATCTACCATATAACCTAGCCATCCCACTCCTGGGAATTTACCCAAATGAAATGAAATCAGCATATCCAAGAGTTATCTATACCCCCTTGTGTGTTGCAGCTCAATTCACTTTTTCCTATTCCTTTGGCTACTGCTGTAGTCCTACTAATATCTTCCCTTGGGTGATGATAATGATAGTCTACTGGTGGGTTTCCCCTATTCCTCTATGCTGTTCTCAGTCCCAAGGCCAGAACAATCATTCTGAAATGAAAACTGTTAAATCTTGAATCAACCCAAATGTGAATGTGTCTAATATGATCTTTGACACAGGCTTTGTCAGGTGTGCAGGTTTCTCTCTCACATCTCCCTCTCTTGGTTGCCCTTTGGCCACATTTCATGTTTTCCTGTTCTTTCCCATCCTTTTCTATAACTAGGGCTTTACCCGCGGTGTCCTGGGGTACTGCTTATCCTCTTCAGCCTTCAATTCCTGGCTTAAACTGCTCTCCTCAAGCTTTTGCTCTCCTGCTCATGTGCTGCTATAGAAATCTGGATTCCGTCATATCAATGACTTTAAAAATTTTGCCCTTATCATCCTTTATTTCTTCTTTCTCATTGGATGGTTCATCTCTTCTAGGAGGGTCTATGTTACATGAAGGAAAGGAAGGGATTCTCTTGCTCACCATTGTATGTTGACAGTTTCTCATGGCATCTGGTCCACATAGCAAATATGTATTTAGGAAAAGTGAGCAGTGGAGAGCTAGAGGACTCAGTGTGAACAGGTAGGGCAGGAACCTGGTATAAAGTTCCAGAGAGGGTTTTTTTTTTTTTATGAAAAAAATTTTTTATTTGACAGAGTTAGACAGTGAGAGAGAGAGACAGAGAAAAGGTCTTCCTTCTGTTGGTTCACCCCCCAAATGGCCACCACGGCCAGAGCTGCACTGATCCGAAGCCAGGAGCCAGGTGCTTCCTCCCGGTCTCCCATGCGGGTGCAGGGGCCCAAGCACTTGGGCCATCCTCCACTGCCTTCCCGGGCCACAGCAGAGAGCTGGACTGGAAGAGGAGCAGCCGGGACTAGAACCCAGCACCCATATGGGATGCCGGCGTTGCAGGCGGAGCATTAACCAAGTGAGCCACGGCACCAGCCCCTGAAAGAGAGGGCTTTTTTTTTTTTTTTAAAACAGTGTTCAGATTATCAGTTTGTACATCATCTTCATAACAATTTCCAGTGAAGCAGAGTCTTTCACACAGCAGTAGATTGGAGGAACCTACAAGCTTTAAATTGGATAGTTCTTTCTATTAAGAAAAGTTAAAGTTTTTATTTATTGGATTTTCTTAAAAGATTTGTGTGTTTGAAAAGGCAGAGTTAGAGATCTTTCATCTGATGGCTCATTCCCCAAATGGCCACAATGGCTGACTCTGGTCTAGGCTGAAGCCAGGTGCCTGGAACTCCCTCTGGATTTCCCACTTGGGTGACACGGGATAAATACTTGGGTCATCTTCTGCTTTCTCATGTACTTTTGCATGAGCAGGTAGCTGGATTGGAAGCAAATCACCCAGAACATGAACCATTGCTCAAATGGGAGGCTAATGTCACAGTCTGTGGCCTAACCTACTGTGTCACAATACTGACCCCAGGTTTACTTTTTTTTTTTTTCTTTCCCTGAAAGGTGAAGAGACAGAGTCAAAAATCTCTCATCCACTGTTTCACTCCCCACTCCTACAACTGCCTGGGCTAGGTCAGGCTGAAGCCAGGATCCTGGAACTTCATCTAGGCCTCCCATGTGGGTGCCAGGGACCCAACTACTTGAGCCATTACCTGCTGCCTGCCAGGGTATGCATTAGGAGGAAACTAGAATTAGAAGTGGATATGGAAACTAAGGCACTCAGATACAGGATGCAAGTGGTGTCTTAATTCCTGTGTCAAATGCCTGGCCCTAGCTGGTTCTTTCTAATTTCTAGCCTGGACTTATCTGTGCTATCATGAAGTCCTTACTGATCTTTCCTAGCTGATATCAAGAGCCCTGTGGGTTTATATTATCACATGTTTCTCCTGTATCCTTCCAATTTTTCTCCCCTTTTATATCAATCTAACTTTCTATTCTTTTAATAATTCATATTGCTAGTATTTGAATTTTAGTATAAGCACCCTTCAAGTCATAAGCCTGCAGAATCAAAACCTGATCAGTAGTAAGTACAATGAAATAATTGCCTTTCTTTTAAAGACTAATTATTCCATTCTTTTGAAATATATCTGAAGCAACTCTCTAGTAAGACATATTATAAAGGACTTCATAATTTGCCATTAAAACAAATTATTACCCTTAGTCTGAGAGATTTTGATGGGACAAATTGCCAGAAAATCATTCCTTTTAATAAAACACTATTGTGCATAAGGAATGTAAAATCACCTTTTGTAGTCCATGGGGATGTTAATATGTTAAATATTTCAGGATTTTGTCTAGCTAATGATAATTTATGTCAAAAAATTCTAAAGAAAGGAATATGTACTTGCAAAATGATTGGCATTCTTTTTTTTGAAATGAATAGCTTTTGCTGATGAACTGAAAGGAATGACTCTTTGGGTCCTACAGTAGGTACAAATACATAGTTCAATGCTGATTCTTTTAAAAAAAATTGGTTGAACTCTTTACTTAACATAGGATAATCATAGGTGTGTTAAGTCAATTGAAAAATAGATCCCAGTTAAAAATAAGAGGGGGAATGAGAGAGGGAGGAGATGTACAGATCAGCCCACATTCCCAAAGACTTACCCCTAAGGGTGAAGCTAAATCTTGCCATGGGACTCCAAATCCCATTTAGCTGGGTCCCTTTTTATGTGAGAAAGTAATCATATTAAGTATGGAATTGATCATATAGATAGAACCATAAGTCAAACCATAGGTCAAATAAATAAGACCAAGTACCTGATAATAACCTTAGATAGAATTACAAAGGAGAGAAAGTTCCAACATGGGAAGCTGTCCATACAGCAGATTCATAGAATGACAAACAGCCTAAACCACATTCTGACCTCAGAATCAACCCCTAAGGCATTCAGATCTGGCTGAAAAGCCCATGAGAGCATTTCAGGCATGGAAAGCCAAGACAGTGACAAAAACTCTTCTGCATGGAGGATCTCTGTGAGTGAGACCCCAGTGAAAAGAAGGGGCCATCAATGAAGGATGTACTTTAATTTTAAGGGAGGAGAGAACTTCCACATTGCTTATGGCCTGTCTAAATACCAACAGAGTTTGTGGACCCAAAAGTCTTCCATAACCTTGGCAACTAATGTCAAAGAGCCTCGGGTGATCACTGGTGTCATAAAAAAGAATGTCAGTTGTTAAATCAACAGGAGTCACTGTGCACTTGTTCCCCATATTGGACCTCTGTCCTTAATGAGTTGTACTATGAGAATTAATGATAAAACTTGTCTTCCAACTGTACTTAATACTTTGTGTTTCTGTGTGGGTACAAATAGTTGAAATTTCTACTTAGTATAGAGTTGGTCTTCTGTATATAAGTCAACTAAAAATGAATCTTGATGGTATATGGAATGGGAGAGGGAGTAGGAGGTGGGATGGGAGTGGGGATGGAGGGTTGGCAATGAGGGGAAGAAACACTATATCCCTAAAAGCTGTACATATGAAAATTCGTATTCATTAAATAAATACCTAATTTTTTTGTTGAAGGTTATCTTACTTATGGCTAAAATAGAGTTTTAGAGCTTGCATTATACCATATCTTTAAGAATATAGTTGGTACATATGTGGGAGGATGGGGAAATGTCCTAAAAATGTACATGTTAGGGTTCATGGTCTTGATGGCCACGATGTGTTCTCTTATAGCTTCTTACATTGATCAAAAATGTCCTGATTTAGGGGGGAAATATCATGGGCCAATTTACTGCATACCAGATTATTGGATTATTAGTCTCTGTGTAAGTTAATAATGATTTGCTATGGGAGAACTTTGATAGATTTTTTTACAGAGATGCTCAAGTGGACCAACTTTGTGAAGAAGCAAAATTAATTTCTATATATTTAAAAGTTGACTTAGGGACAGGCGTTTGTCCTGGTGGTTGACTTGGGTTGTGATGGCTGCATTCGATATTGGAGTACCTGGATTCAGCCCCTGTCTGCTCTCAATTACAGCTTCTCCCACACCCTGGGAAGCAGCAGGTGAAACTGTACTATAGGGAATGCTGTTTTTGACTTTAAGGAGTCAGATACAACCAAATTTCAAAAAACATACTTTGAAATATGGTTTAAAATAGTTGTTTAAACACTTTATGGCTTTTTATTGCTGCCAAGCTTTTATATGAATTATCCCTTCATTGCTTTAATTTAAAATGATAGTAAATCAACAGTAATTTAAATGATTCTTCATAATTTGCAGATTGTGCTTATTACATATAGAAATAAGCTGGGTTAGTACTTTCCTCTTGAACTAAATTTTTGAAAATCTTTTTCTTTTAATTATGATTTCTTTTTTTTCTGACTATGAGGATAATAAAAGCTTTTTGGGAGAAATATAGAATATAAGAACTTACAGAAAAGAAAGTCATGAGAACGCGCTTCTGGAGTTGCTCAACTGTGAAATGAGGGGTCTCAGATTGGGTGGGAGCCAGAAAAATAGAAAGGAAGATTCAGTTGCGTTCTGGTAACTGATGGGGGAGAAGAAGGCATCACTGATGATTTATCGGTGTTTACTTAGATTAATGATGATCTCATTAACAAGTGGTCAGTCTGTTCTGTCTTAACCAGCTTTTTTTTTAACTTTTATTTAATGAATATAAATTTCCAAAGTACAGCTTATGGATTACAATGGCTTCCTCCCCATAACGTCCCTCCAACCCGCAACCCTCCCCTTTCCCACTCCCTCTCCCCTTCCATTCACATCAAGATTCATTTTCGATTCTCTTTATATACAGAAGATCAGTTTAGCATACATTAAGTAAAGATTTCAACAGTTTGCTCCCACACAGAAACATAAAGTGAAAAATACTGTTTGAGTACTAGTTATAGCATTAAATCTCAATGTACAGCACACTAAGGACAAAGATCCTACATGAGGAGTAAGTGCACAGTGACTCCTGTTGTTGACTTAACAAATTGACACTCTTGTTTATGGCCTCAGTAATCACCCTAGGCTCTTGTAATGAGCTGCCAAGGCTATGGAAGCCCCCTGAGTTCACTGACTCTGATCATATTTAGACAAGGCCATGGTCAAAGTGGAAGTTCTCTCCTCCCTTCAGAAAAAGTTACCTCCTTCTTTGATGACCCATTCTTTCCACTGGGATCTCGCGGAGATCTTTCATTTAGGTTTTTTTTTTTTTTTTTTTTTTCCCCAGAGTGTCTTGGCTTTCCATGCCTAAAATACTCTCATGGGCTCTTCAGCTGGATCTGCATGCCTTAAGGGCTAATTCTGAGGCCAGAGTGCTGTTTAGGACATCTGCGATTCTATGGGTCTACTGTGTATTTCACTTCCCATGTTGGATCGTTCTCTCCCTTTTTGATTCTATCAGCTAGTATTTGCAGACACTATTCTTGTTTATGTGATCCCTTTGGTTCTTAGTCCTATCATTATGATCAATTGTGAACAGAAATTGATCACTGGGACTAGTGAGATGGCATTGGTACATGCCACCTTGATGGGATTGAATTGGAATCCCCTGGTATGTTTCTAACTCTACTGTTTGAGGTAAGTCAGCTTGCATGCCCCGAATTCCACATCTCTTCCCTCTCTTATTCTCACTCTTATATTTAACAGCGATCACTTTTCAGTTAAGTTTCAGCACTTAAGAATAATTGTGTATTGATTACAGTATTCAACCAAAAGTATTAAGTAGAACAAACAAAAAAATACTAAGAGGGATAACATATTAAGTTGCTCATCAACATTCAGGGTGAGGGCTAATCAAGTCACCGTTTCTCATAGTGTTCATTTCACTTTAACAGGTTTCCTTTTTGGTGCTCAGTTAGTTGTCACCTATCAGGGAGAACAAGTGGTATTTAACCAGCTTTCTGATGCTTAACATTTTCGTTCTTTTTTTGAAATTTTCTTTTCTTCTTTGTGTTTGTAATTGTAGTGAACTCTTGATTCTCCCCTTAACTAATTCTGCCTCTTGTGTTATTTTCTGAGGTATACAGTCTCTAAGCCCTCAATTTCTTTTACTTTCATATGCTCACTTTTCCAGAGTGGATCCGTTGTCCAATTACTTTGAATATCAGGGCAGCATAACCTCAGGAAGTGAGACAGAGCTGGGCCTGCATCCCAACTCCACCATTTTCAGTTGTGAAATAACAAAGTCTTTGATGTTAGTTGGCTTCATTTATAAATGGAATGATGCCTACCTAATGGAGTTTTATAAATACTAGCTGAGTCTAGGGAAAAGGCTCGAAACATAGTCATAGTCTCTTGGCCAGTTTTGCTTGCTCCTTTTTTCCCTTTTTCTCCTGTCCAAGAATTTCTGTTAGGCAAGTTGCTTCCCTGATACTCTTTCTACCATAAGTGAAGTAGTCATGACTTTATTTTGCTCACCAGATGTTAAAATGTCCCTTACCATCTTTTCATAGATAAATAGCACAGTGCTTATCTGTTTTAAACATGGAATGAGTTAATAGTCTAAAAATATATGATATCAACTACAAAGAAATATAGTGATGAACTAGTTTTATGTGAAATTATATTTCAGACTGAGTGAAAATTTATCTTCAAATTGGATTCTTAAGCACAGCATGAGGACAAGCTGTGGGAACATGATAAATGGATATAAAATTTTCCAAACCTCATACATATCTAGAAATTTTATTTGTACAGATGTTATGCATGATATAATGATTGATCTTTTATGTAGCAACTAGAGTAGGAATTTCGTTTGATTAAACAGATGCTATCGTGAAAATAGTGTAAAGCAACAAAATACTGACTCATTTAGAATGAAATGAACCATGTTTTCTCTTTTGTAGATAAAGGGGCTTGGGTAAAATTGCTAAGGGGAACTAGTCAACATGGTCATGTTATCTGAGTTCATGTTAGGAATTCAGAAATGATCCACAGGATAATTTCCTCTGATTCAGTTAACTTCTTTAAACTCCACTCTTTACTGTAAATCATATTTTACTCAGAAGAAACTGAGATTTAGTTTTTTTACTCAGAAATCTTTTATTTAAGGTATTCAAACTTCATGCATTTTATAAATACAACTTTAGGAACATAGTCATTCTTTTTTTAAATTTATTTTTTATTTTTTTTTTATTTTTTGACAGGCAGAGTGGACAGTGAGAGAGAGACAGAGAGAAAGGTCTTCCTTTGCCGTTGGTTCACCCTCCAATGGCTGCCGCGGCTGGCGCGCTGCGGCCGGTGCACCATGCTGATCCGATGGCAGGAGCCAGGTACTTATCCTGGTCTCCCATGGGGTGCAGGGCCCAAGCACTTGGGCCATTCTCCACTGCACTCCCTGGCCACAGCAGAGAGCTGGCCTGGAAGAGGGGCAACCGGGACAGAATCCGGTGCCCCGACCGGCGCCGCAAGGTGGAGGATTAGCCTAGTGAGCCGTGGCGCTGGCTGGAACATAGTCATTCTTCCAACCCTACCCTTCCTCTCACCTGCACTCCCACCCTTCTTCCTCCTCCCTCTCTTATTCTCATTCTTAGTTTTTTTACTAAGATATATTTTCCATTAACTTTATACACATAAGATTAACTTTATTCTAAATAAAGAGTTCATCAAATAGTATGAAAAAATCATCTGTTCCTCAACAATTGAGACAGAGCTGTTCAAAGTCTCCCATCTCAAAGTGTCAATTTCACTTCTATAGATTACCTTTTAGATGCTCTATTAGTTACCACATCTTACCATGCAACTATTAATGAAATCTCCTTTCAAAACTATTCAAAATATAACACCAGAAAGATACTTTACAACAATTTGATAAAATTCTTTTACTTTTCTTGCTAGGCTAAATCAAGTTCCAAATACATACACACATTTACACAAAATAGTGCATAAAATGTTCATATCTGTGTGATTCTCTAAATGGCTCCTTTCTGAATGGTTTCAAGGAGGAGGTGAGATTAGCATTGATGAATAGGTGATGTGCAAACTAGGAATGCTGCGTCTTCATCCGTAATTGTGACTTCTGGACTGTTGTTTAAAATCTGTCAAATACCTATTTTTCTTAGGTAAGGGTACAAGAGCAGAATGGAATTGAAACTTTAGTGTGGTCTAAACACAGACCAGGTTTTGTTAGTGTGTGTAATGGATACATCATTCACTGTGAGCTAAATATATGTGCTTGTCAGAAAACATCCCCTATTTTGAAGTTAATAAATGTTGTAATGGAAGCAATTTATGTGTTGGTGCTATTTTAATTTTTCATCATCTTCTCCTATCCTGGCTTAGGAAAAAAACAAAAAGAATTAAGAGACTTTTAAAATAGCCTTAAATAATAATAATAATAATAATAATAATAATAGATTGAATGAGCAGTGATCCTCATTTGGGAAGGAGCTATCTATTCTCTAGATAGTCTTTCCAACCACAGATATGTACCCTCTTTCCCATTCTGAGACACTCTGGGAAACCACGACCTTGGAGCAACAGTGGAAATAAATTTGGAAAGCACCCAAACCATGAGGCCTGTGAGCTTTGCAGTAAATTTTTAATTTTGATGGGCTCTGTGCTTGTTTGAGCAATGCAGAGTTTGCTGGGGCTTTTGTTACTTAGTTTATATTTAAGCTTTATTTTCAAATTAATTTGAAGTATAGGATGAAGTTAGTACCTTTGAAAGATGAGTTTAAATATTACCAGGATACAATTTATGAGTAAAATAATTTTTATGACTAAGCTCAGACTTTGGGAAAACTGCAGAGGTTATATCCTTTTTTTAAAGATACATATTTATTTATTTGATAGGAGAGTTACAAACAGAGGGAGACACAGACAAAGGTCTTCCATCCACTGGTTCACTCTCAAAGTGGCCTCAGCTGCCAGACTTGGGCCAATCTGGAGCCAGGAGCTTCTTCTGGGTCTCCCACGTGGATGCAGGGGCCCAAGCACTTAGGCCATCTTCTGCTGCTTTCCCAGGACATATCAGTTAGCTGGATCAGAAAAGGAGCAGCTGGAATACGAACTGGTGCCCATATGAGATGTTGGTGCCACAGGCAGAGAGACTTAGCCCACTATGCCATGGCACTGGCCCCAGAAGTTATATTCTTTTTGCACTCAGTGCTCAAAGCTCTCCCATGTAATAAACATTCTTTTTTTTTTCTTAAAAGATTTGTTATTTATTTATTTGAAAGGCAAAGTTGAAGAGAGATATTGCATCCTCTGGTTCACTACCCAAATTGCCATACCAGCCAGGACTGGACCAGACTGAAGCCGAGAAATATGCATTATGAAAAAACTAGACATGGATTTAAAACATTTTTGTGTAATAAGTTCACTTTTTAATTCCATTTTCCATGAAATTTCTGAATACCCTCGTGTAATATATAGTCTTTCTTTGCTGTATTGGTATAAAATCACTGTACTACACATTGTGGAGGGGGATTCATTTGAGATTTTGGGTTCTTTCTTCAAACATAAATTCCTAAAAATCCTATAGAAAGAAATCTGTTCTTTTAGGTTTGTTGCTATTTGGTGTTTAAAGGGTGGATTTTAGAATGATTCTAGGTACAAAAGCACCTTAGATTGTTTGAATAAAGGTAAATATTCTGGCATTTTCAACTGTGGTGTGATGGCTAATTTTGTGTATGTCAGTTTGACTTGGCCATAGCATAGGTAAATATTCAGTTAAACATTCTGGATGTATCTGTGATGGTGTTTCTGGATGAGGTTAAGATTTTTTTTTTTTTTTTTTTTTGACAGGCAGAGTGGACAGTGAGAGAGAGACAGAGAGAAAGGTCTTCCTTTGCCGTTGGTTCACCCTCCAATGGCCGCCGCGGCCGGCGCGCTGCGGCCGGCGCACCACGCTGATCCGATGGCAGGAGCCAGGAGCCAGGTGCTTTTCCTGGTCTCCCATGGGGTGCAGGGCCCAAGCACCTGGGCCATCCTCCACTGCACTCCCTGGCCACAGCAGAGGGCTGGCCTGGAAGAGGGGCAACCGGGATAGAATCCGGCGCCCCGACCGGGACTAGAACCCGGTGTGCCGGCGCCGCTAGGCGGAGGATTAGCCTAGTGAGCCGCGGCGCCGGCCGAGGTTAAGATTTAAAATCAGTAGACTGAGTAAACCACATTGCTCTTCCCAATATGGGTGGGCTTGAGCCAATCTGTTGAAGGCCTGAATAGGACGAAAATAATTTGGGAGAATTTCCACTGTCTTCGTTTGACTGTCTTTAAGCTGGGAGATCTCCTGACTTGAAGCTTGAAACTTGATTTGTCCTGGTGCTAATTGTGGTTCAAGAGAAAGAGAATGTTAAGGATAAGTTTTATGAATCTATTCTTGGGATTCTATGATAGTCTCTAAGCCAGTTACATTTAAAGAATCTGATGCAACTATTTCCAGTAGTAAAGAGAAGGCACAAGTAAGTTTCATGAAGTAGAGACCTAAATGCCTATGGTTCTAACCCTTCCTAAACTGCCTCTCTCTGCTAGTCTGCCCCTGTGGCCTCATGACGAGTTCCCAATGGTCAGTTGAGAAAGGAGTGGAAGACTTGAGCCTGATTTGTAGATAATTTTGCATAGTATACAGCTACTGTCCAAGAATGGACAGCTATAACACACTGCCTTCGTTTTGGGACATCCCTGAAGGTCAGTGGTAATGAGAAATCCTCTCTCTGGGCAGAACTTTGAGCAGAGCATCTGCCAAAAAATTTGCTTGGAAAGAGAAATGGCTAGACATGATACAATGTTTCGAGGGTTCTATACATTTGGTTTGGCTGGATGTTCCGGGATTTAGCAGGAACAGGATCTGAAAATTTGTGACAAGAGAATTTGGAGAAGAGGTATGTGGGTAGATCTATCTGAAAGGGCAAAAAATCACGAAGGTATCCAGCGCCGCGGCTCACTTGGCTAATCCTCTGCCTGCGGCGCCAGCACCCCGGGTTCTAGTCCCGGTTAGGGCACCGGATTCTGTCCGGTTGCTCCTCTTCCAGTCCAGCTCTCTGCTGTGGCCCAGGAAGGCAGTGGAGGATGGCCCAAGTGCTTGGGCCCTGCACCCGCATGGGAGACCAGGAGGAAGCACCTGGCTCCTGGCTTTGGATCGGCACAGCATGCTACCGCACCAGCGGTAGCGGCCATTTGGGGAGTGAACCAATGGAAGGAAGACCTTTCTCTGTCTCTCTCTCTCATTTCTAACTCTCCCTGTCCAAAAAAAAAAAAAAAAAATCATGAAGGTATTAGTGTCTTATGTGAATGCTCAACAGAGATCGACCTCAGAGAATTTTAATAAGTGGATTTGGTGGGCATTTTTGTCGATACTAGTCATCCTCTTTCTCCAGTCACACCTGTTCTTGCACAATGAGCTCATGAACAAAGTGACCATGGTGACAGTACTAAAGAGTCAGCAACCTAGAATTACTGAAGCCAATATAGCTATAGACATTGCCAATTTCCCACTTTGCATGCATCATAGAGAAGAACTAAGTCTGTAATATGCCACCATACCTCAGGGTAAAATCAGCCAATTTCTTGGTCACTTATTATTACATAGGACCCTTCTATGGAAGGAGCAGCATTTTGTTTTTATTGGAATACATACTCTGGATATGGACTTGCCTTTATTGAATGCAGTGCTTCTGCTAAACTATCATCCATTGACTTGCAGAATGCCTTATGGACTGTTATGCTATTCACATAGCATTGCTACTGACCAAGGCTCTCTCCATAGTAAAAGGAAATGGGGATAAAAGGCTTGTGCTCATGGAATTCACTTTTCTTACTATGGTCTCTGCCATACAGAAGCTGATGGCTTGCTAGAACAGTGGAATGGCCTTTTGAAGAATCAGTTACAGTGCCAGCCAGGTGACAATATTTTGAGAGGCTGGAGCAAAGTTCTCTAGAAGGCTGCATGTCTTCTGAATCAGCATCCAATATATGGGGCTCTTTATCTCACAGCCAGAACCCATAGGTCCAAGAATAAAAGAGTAGGAATGAAAATGACACCATTCATCATTACTCCTGGTGATCCACTAGCAAAATTTTTGTTTCCTGTTCCCATGACCTTATGCTCTGTTGGTCTAGAGGTCTTATTTCTAAAGGGAGGAATGTTTATCAGTAGAGACAACAATGAATACATTGAAATGGAGGTTAATAATTCTGTCTGGCCACTTTGGGCTCCTCATGCCTTTGAATCAACAGGCAAATAAGGGAATTGCTGTGCTGGCTGGAGTGATAGATCCTGAGTATCAGTGGCCAATTGAACTACTGCTCCCAAGTGGTGGTAAGGAAGACCATGTCTGGAATTACAAGACATCCATTAGGACATCTCTTATTACCATGTCCTGTAATTAAGGTCAATAGCAAACTAGAACAACTCAATCCAGGCAGAATTACTAATGGCTCAGACCCTTCAGGGTTGAAGATTTGGGTCAGTGTACCAGGTAAAGAATCGCAACCAGCTGAGGTGCCTGCTAAAGGCAAGAAGGATGAAGAATTGGCAGCAGAAGAAGGTAATTATGAGTACCACATGATCAGCTACAAAAATAAGTACTGTAGTCACTTGACTGTTCATTTTGTTACAAATATGTTTGTGTGTTTATATGTAAATAAATTATACAAATGTTGTTCCTACTGAATTCCCTGATCATGTAACATAAGAATATGTTGATTCTATATCATAGCATTACCCATGATTACTTTAGCACCATAATATTATTTACATTATGGGATCTCAAGAAGAAAATATAGATACCACTCAAGGACTTTACCTTCTCTTGTGGGAAAATGGCAAGTGTGCTTTTGGTTGTAATACAGGGCAGTTGTCTGCTAAGTGGAATTATGACCTTGTTCATCAACTTTATTTATAGATTAAGTATGGTTTAAGAAGGAGGATATGGATTGACAGGGATGGAATTGTGATGGTTAATTTTGTTTGTCAACTTGACTGGGCCACAGGGTACACAGATATTTGGTTAAATACTCTGAGTGTGTCTGTGAAGGAATTTCTGGATGAGCTTTATATTTAAAAATTGATAGACTGAGTAAATCCCCAGCATGGGTGAGCCTTATCTAAACCATTGAAAGGACTGAATAGTAAAAAAAAAAAAATACAGAGAAATAGAATTGATTCTTTCTGCCTATTTTGAAGTCAGAAGATAGGTCTTCTGCCTTTGGGTTCCAATTCAGACTGGAGTTTCTATCATCAACTGCCCTAGTTCTCAGTCCTTAGGATTAGAATTTTATGTGAACCATTGACTCTTTTGGTTCTATATTGGTTCACTTCACATTTGGAGCTTGGAACTTTTCATTCTCTGTAATCATGTAGGTCAATTCCTTATAACTAATCTTTAGTATATGTATATGTCTATATATCAGTATTTCTTATTGGTTGTGTTTGTTTGGAGAATCTTGACTAGTACACATGACTAGCAACTTTACTTCCTCCAAAACATTGAGCCTTAAAACTTCTATGTTGTTTTTCCATACTAATTCTCTCTAGAGTTCATATTGGCCTTGTCTCATTTTATAGCAAACATTTCATGTAGGTAGCTGATTTTTACAAAAAAGTGAACAGATCTGGGAAGTTTAATTTACTTGCCCCAGAACATAGAGGTCATTCATACCAGTATGGAGCCTAGAATCCAGGTTGCTAAACTTGTAACCCATAAATGTTCCCCAATACTATACTACATCCCCTCTACTACTGTTGCCAAACCACCTCCTCCAGAATGAAAGTAGGTTTTGGGGCCGGCGCTGTGGCTCACATGGCTAATCCTCCACCTGCGGCCCCAGCATCCCATATGGGCACCGGGTTCTAGTCCCAGTTGCTCCTCTTCCAGTCCAGCTCTCTGCTGTGGCTCGGGAAGGCAGTGGAGGATGGACCAAGGGCTTGGGTCCTGCACCCACATGGGAGACCGGGAGGAAGCACATGGCTCCTGGCTTCGGATCGGCGCGGCACTGGCTGGCGACCATCTGGGGAGTGAACCAATGGAAAGGAAGACCTTTCTGTCTCTCTCACTGTCTGTGACTCTACCTGTCAAATAAAAAAAAGTGCATGTGGTTGTTCATTTAAAACAAAACAAAAAAAAGTAGGTTTTAAAAAAAAATTTTTTTTTTGACAGGCAGAGTGGACAGTGAGAGAGAGAGACAGAGAGAGAAAGGTCTTCCTTTGCCGTTGGTTCACCCTCCAATGGCCGCCACGGCCGGCGCGCTGCGGCCGGCGCACCGCGCTGATCCGATGGCAGGAGCCAGGAGCCAAGTGCTTTTCCTGGTCTCCCATGGGGTGCAGGGCCCAAGCACCTGGGCCATCCTCCACTGCACTCCCTGGCCACAGCAGAGAGCTGGCCTGGAAGAGGGGCAACCGGGACAGAATCCGGCGCCCCAACCGGGACTAGAACCTGGTGTGCCGGTGCCGCTAGGCGGAGGATTAGCCTAGTGAGCCGCGGCACCGGCCCAAAAAAGTAGGTTTTGATTTACAGCTTCCATTTACTAAGGTAGCTAAAAGTACTTTAGTATATCGCCAACATATTGTGTTTTCTCTTGCTAAAATAGAGCATTTGATGCAAGTAGGGTTGAAATTGCATAGTGTATGAGTAATAGATTGCTTATTAAGTAAGCATAAGTAGAAAATGACTTCAAATACATATAGTAATCCAATTTCTGCCTAACATTGTTGGTAAAGGAAAGTAGAAATCTTACTGGGCTTGTTTTTAATGAATATATAAGATTTAAGTGTAATTGAGGTTTGAAACACCTAAAAACAGTTCACCTAGAAAGCTGAAGCCATGAATATTTATTCTTCTGCTGTTCTTTCTTTTTGTAAGTGCCTTTAATATATGCAAAGATAGTTAAACCGTGTCTTTTTTTTAACTTTTATTTAATAAATATAAATTTCCAAAGTACAACTTTTGGATTATAATGGCTTTTTCCCCCATAACCTCCTTCCACCCACAACCATCCCATCTCCCACTTCCTCTTCCATCCCATTCACATCAAGATTCATTTTCAATTATCTTTATATACAGAAGATCAATTTAGTATATACTAAGTAAAGATTTCAACAGTTTGCACCCACACAGAAACACAAAGTATAGAGTACTGTTTGAGTACTTGTTGTACCATTAATTCACATTAAGGACAGAGATCCTACATGAGGACTAAGTGCACAGTGACTCCTGTTGTTGATTTAACAAATTGACACTCTTGTTTATGGCATCAGTAATCACCTGAGGCTCTTGTCATGAGCTGCCAAGGCTATGGAAGCCTTTTGAGTTCACCAACTCCAATCTTACTTAGCCAAGGCCATAGTCAAAGTGGAAGTTCTCTCCTCCCTTCAGAGAAAGGTACCTTTTTCTTCAATGGCCTGGTTAAACTGTGTCTTGATCAAAGCTTACTAGATTCAGTATTATTGACATTGGGATTGTAATTTACTGTATTGGCACTCATATGTAGAAACTTTTTGTCTCCCCTTTTAGATTTTAAATTGATTTTTGCTCTAGAGAATAAGACAATTGTCTCTTCCACCCCTAGCATCTAATCTGTGTTGGGCCAAGAGAGCCAACAGGCAGTACATTAACATTTTTATTCAAAGAATGCTCAGGTGAATATGAAAATGAGAAAATTCAGATGATATGAATCTTGGCTTCAAATTAGTCTATTAGGAGATGACACATACAAAGAGCTACATTGTAGGATAATCACCATATTCCAGGAAAGAGATCCAAAGAGAGGGCTGTGAGGATTTAGAGAAGAATAGTTATTTTTTGTCTGGGGAAACTTGGGTAAACCTTCCTAGAGGAGCTGGCATTTCAGCTGGGTTGTTAAAGACCAGAGTTAATTTGAATACAAGTAGATATCACTGACTGGTTTCTACCATGTGTGTGTTAATTAAGATGATTAAAATAGCTAGTCATCATTGCGATGTCTAGTACATAGTAGGTATTCAAGAAATGTTGCTGGTTGCATACATAAAGCACATGATTAATTGTATGTCACTAGTCAACTGTCTTCATTTTATGAGTGATGTTAGAAAAGTCATTGTAAAATGTTTGCTCAGGATCTGACTTGAACAGTACTTCTTCACTTATCAAGCCCTTTAGCTGTTTAGCTGCCTACATTTGTCTTATAAACATTGACCATCATGCTTTGTTCTTGTAAAATGGTGCAGCTGCTTTGTGGCTATTTTGTCTACTCCTCACTAATCAGCTTTTCTCCAGAGAATTTTCATTGATGTCTAATAGATTATCTTCTGCAGGGATGGGAGGAATAGTCTGGCATTTGGAAGTTGCCCAGTGCTCTTGCTCAGGTCTATTCATTGCATGGATGGATATAGATGCTTACTCTTGAGCCAGTTACAAAGAAAGGGAGATGCTGATACGTGGGTGACCTGGTTCTGAAGGGTTGTATTCATGGAGGCAAGCTGAGGGTAGAACTTTATATAGCCCCATTCTGAATTCATGTGTTTTTACTGCTGCTAATGGAGTAAGTAGCTGGGGCAGGAAGACTGTCCAACACAGCTGCCCAGATGAACAATGAACATGTCAACCTCCATGCAAGACCACGATATATTCTGGGTACACTTGTCAACAAAATAAGTCTTTGCCTTGGTTAAATATATACATATTTACTGATGTGAATTGTATGAGTCTGAAAGTGGGAAATATTAATCCTCTATGGACTTCTCATAATTCTGAACAAGTTTGGTGAAGAATAAATGTTTTCAGATTGCTCTGGCTAAGGATGTGAGAATAATAATAGTTTTAATCAAAGGAATGCTCTACAGAATACTATACAGCAGTTATCCTGTCATTTGCAACAAAATGGAGGAATCTGGAAGACATCATGCTGAGTGAAATAAGCCAGTCCCAAAGGGACAAATATCATATGTTCTCCCTGATTGGTGACAACTAACTGAGCACCAAAAAGGAAACCTGTTGAAGTGAAATGGACACTATGAGAAACAATGACTTGATCAGCCCTTGTCCTGGCTGTTGAGGAACAACTGAATACTTTATCCCTTTTAGTATTTTTTTTTTGTTCTACTTAATACTATTGGTTGAACTCTTTAATTAGCACACAATTATTCTAAGGTGTTTAAATCTAACTGAAAAGTGATCCCTGTTAAATATAAGAGTGAGAATAAGAGAGGGAGGAGATGTACAGTTTGGCACATGCTCAATCAGACTTTCCCCAAATGGTAGAGTTAGAAGCATGCCAGGGGATTCCAATTCAATCCCATCAAGGTGGCATGTACCAATGCCATCTCACTAGTCCAAGTGATCAGTTTCAGTTCATAATTGATCCTAATGATAGGTCTAAGAGTCAAAGGGATCACACAAACAAGACTAGTGTCTGCTAATACTAACTGATAGAATTAAAAAGGAGAGAACAATCCACCATGGGAAGCGGGATACACAACAGACTCATAGAATGGCAGATGTCCTAAATAGCACTCTGGCCTCAGAATCAGCCCTTAAGGTTTTCGGATCTGGCTAAAAAGCCCATGAGAGTATTTCATGCATTGAAAGCCAAGACACTCTGGCAAAAACAAACAAACAAACAAACAAAAACAAAAACAAAAAACCCCAAAACCAAAACCTAAATGCAAGATCTCTGTGAGATCCCAGTGGAAAGAGCAGGTCATCAAAGAAGGAGGTACCTTTCTCTAAAGGGAGGAGAGAACTTTCAATTTGACTATGGCCTTGGCTAAATAAGATTGGAGTTGGTGAACTCAAAAGGCTTCCATAGCCTTGGCAGCTCATGACAAGAGCCTCAGGTGATTACTGATGCCATAAACAAGAGTGTCAATTTGTTAAATCAACAACAGGAGTCACTGTGCACTTAGTCCTCATGTAGGATCTCTGTCCTTAATGTGAATTAATGGTACAACAAGTACTCAAACAGTACTCTATACTTTGTGTTTCTGTGTGGGTGCAAACTGTTGAAATCTTTACTTAGTATATACTAAATTGATCTTCTGTATATAAAGATAATTGAAAATGAATCTTGATGTGAATGGGATGGAAGAGGAAGTGGGAGATGGGATGGTTGTGGGTGGAAGGAGGTTATGGGGGAAAAAGCCATTATAATCCAAAAGTTGTACTTTGGAAATTTATATTTATTAAATAAGTTTAAAAAAGACTTAAAAAAACTGTTGAAAATCAGTTGACCATAAAAAAAAAGAATACACTTATATAGGATCTATAGAAAGTAAAACATTCTTATGTATTATCTTGACTTGGAACAATATCTTCTGTCAAGTGTTTTAACTCTGTTCAGCATTTGTTTCTGTTGACTGAATTTATGGACTATAACTCCTGCAAACACTTTTCCCCTTTCCTTCCATGATGGTCAACTCTTATGGTTCTCTTCTTTGATCTCTAGCATCTGTATGCCTTTCTTCTACTGGCTAAAAGTATCCAATGACTTAAAGAAATTTTTTTTTGAGAAACAAAATATATACATACATGCACACACATACACACACACACATCCCTATTGGTTCACTCTCCAAATGCCCACAATGGTTGGGCTAGGCTGAGAACAGGGCCAGGGAGCCCAAAATGGAAGGTAGGTGTCAGGGTCCCACTTCCTTCTGCCATTATTGTTGACTCCTAAGGTCTACACTGGCAGAAAGTTGGAGTCAGAAGTTGGAGCTGGAAATGGAACCCAGATGCTGTGATGCGGGATGTGTTTTAATCTACTAGACTAAATGCCTAATCCCATCTCATCATTTTTGTTTGTATCTGTCTCTTATGTCTTTTTATTCTTTCTGTTTGTGTCATCCATTCAGATGAGCCCCCAGTCTTTACCGTCAGGTCTGATCTCTTACATCTTAAACTACCTGGTGTTTATCGCAACTAGAATGACAGTTTTACATTCCAGTTAGCGTGTCCAAGTCTTTTTCTGATGAATCTTCTTATACTGCTTTCTATCCTGTTTTTTGGATATTAACAACATCCAGATCTTCATTTCCTTGATAATGTCAGTACCAAAAATCACATTCTTATGTTCATTATTTTAAAATCCCCTGCAATTGTATCTAAGTAGTGTTACCTGTGCCCTAATCCAGGACTACATTACCACTTGTAAGCTCATTGAATATTTTTTGAGTTGATCTTTTACTGTGGTCCATTTTGCTGCATAAAAGCATTAACTGACTTCCTTCTTTTCATCTTTCCCTACCTGACATTCAAAGCTTTCCACGATTGGGCTCCTTTTCACATTTTCAGGCTCATCTCTCTTCATTTGCATATTTACAACTGATGTGGGACACCTTAAATTTCTCAAACACAAAAAATCAAGCCTTTTCATTTTAGATCTTTGATCACATTCTTTCTCTTTATTTTCATCTTCTACAGCCCAGTCTGGAGATGATCTCTTCTTCTGAATCTTTAGTGTAACTTTTAGTGTCTTGCATTCCATTGCTTATTTATGTGCATTTTCCATATAACTTTCTTGAAGGTAGGACTCAAGGTTGGTTTCTTCTTTGTATCCCTCACAAACCCTAGAATAGAGGCTGCCTTTTAAGTGATTTAATGTGTTTGTAAAATGAATAAGTAAGTTAATGACAAATCTTAGCTGGAAGAAAATAGGGCAAAGTTAGCATAATAGTGTCAGTTTTATGAAAAGATGAAATTGGAATATTTAATTCTAAAATTTTTGAAAATTTCAACTATTCAGAAATATTTTTATGTAGATATAGGTGTATTAATGATTATAAACTGGGTAGGAAAGTTCAAGGCAATATCTCAAATCACTTCTAAAATAAAAGCAAAAAATCCTTGAGATATGATAGGGTCCTCATTTATTACCAGATAGAATACCATTTAATGTCCTTTCATTGTTTGAATAGCCAGCTATCAGAACTTCAGTTATAAATGAAATTATTTAGTGTCTAGAACTTATTTTATATATTTGTTTACTGCAAGAACTAGAAGCTCTGTCATAAGTCTTACCATATAGATTTATAATTTGCATTTAATATCTCTGCTTAATTTATATTAAGATATTGGAGTTTCCATAAAATGCCTTGGGGACAATTTGAATACTGATCATAATAATTGTCAGTATTAAAATGTGGCCTCTGAACAGCCTGAGGGATTTGGAAATATCTGCTGTGATAGTGAAACAGAGTTTGCTGTGTTTTCAGCTGATATTCTTTGTTGGTGAGCACCCTTGTACTCTAGTTCTTAGGTCCATGAGCCCATGGTTAACATAGTTTGGTTCATAGTAAGTGTTCATATAATATTTGTCAAGTGATTCATTGACCAGACTCAGCCTTTGAATTCCCTTAAAAAACTGCTTTTTGCAAATTTTGTTTCCTGTGTGTCTGGGATTCTGAGCTTTTCCTGTCTCATCTTCTCAAACCATGCCCCACATGCATATAGTGGGACACATTTGTTATTTGCATTGGGCTTCTCTGCAATGGCCCTTCAATAGACACTTTGACCTCCAAAATAAACTTTTCTTTCTATACTTTCATACTAGTTAATTATCTCCTGCATACCAATCCCAACTCGGAGGGCCAAGTTCCTGGAGTTTCTGTAGGTTTCTGTTTGGTTATAATAAACTGGAGCATGTGGGTCTGTGATAGGTATGTTGGTGTTTCCAGGCTTGCCTGGTCAGTTTTGGTTTTCACCTACTTCTCTGATGTAATCATTAATAGAGCCCACTCCATTCTCAAAAGTGTCTTGTTGTGGATAATACATTGTATAATATAGTTAATAACCACTTCTTAAGATGTGATAGTAACTGAACTCTTAAATTTTGTCTTATCTGTATTGATTATAAGTACCCTATTGAGAAACTTGGAGGATTTGTTTTTCAATCAGATAACAAAATATCTAGTTTATTAAGTGATTTTGAATTTGTGGCATCCTGAAGAGAGAATAAAAATATAAAGTTATGAAATCAAGAGATAAACATATTCTCTCAAGGTTCTTACATTTGTTGTATAGTTATATTGCCATAGGCTTAAGAATTCCTGGGAAGCCAATTTTAAAATATGCCCTTCATCAAATATTCAATGAGGCAGCACATTACCTTGACACCTAAGTGTCTCTAACTGTATATGTTTATTTAATTAAGCTCTTTTAGGGATCACATTGCAAGTATTGCAGTTATTGAGTCACTCAGCTAAAGAATGGTTAAAGTTCTAAAAATGTATCATCTTGGGGTATTAAAATGCTCAGATGCCTTTCACGTGCAGCACATAAGAAAATGGCAAGATCCTGGTAATTATTCTTAGGGCTATTGTCTGAATTAAGGCGCAGAAATGCCTTGAACTGCAGATGCTTTAACTCCTTTTTATCCAATTAGAAAAAGGAGAAAGATAACCCTCAATATGGACACCATACTTTTCTATTGCACCTGTCCAGTTTACCTTGACTTAGGTGATTAGATGTCTATTCTGGGGCTATTTTTCCCAATGAAGAAAACGTGCTTCTGTTTCTGTATTCCTCTGCTTATTCCAGGGTAGATAAAGGGGATAGCATTTTTCTATGATTGTAAAATCAGCAAAGGTGGTCTACTGTAGTCAAGGACTGCTTTGTGTGAGGTCTAAGAAACCTTTGTATAGAAAAGAGTCTATCTTCAAAACCTTTTAAATCTTTGATGTTTAACTTTATTGCTTCTGGGACTTTCTTATGTAAGTAATTGTATATTAAAATAGCAGTAGGAGAATGACTCAAATCATAGATTTTATGGGTAGAGAAGGGGACGGTGAACAAATTTGCCCTTTTAATTTCATTTGGTACCACAAGTCCCTAATACAGAAAGATTGTTAGATTTAGAGACTTTAGAGTAGATATTCCATTCCAATATCAAACAGCATGACTCAGAGAAATCTTTCTTAGGTCTAACCTAAGTTCTTCATCTTGGAATTTAAAGCTATTTTCCTTGGTTAATGTGCTTATTGTAGATAGAGAACAGCTGGTCATTGTAATAACTGATCAAATACCTTAAGAATGTTATTAAATCATCCATCAGTCTTCCCCTTCACCAGGCAGAATAATCCCAGTTCCTTTAATCTTTCCCAATAGATAGTACTTTTCAACTCTTTAATCATCTTTGTGGCTCTTCTGCACTTTAGTAGAGTTAAATTTGAACCCTCCAAATTGGGTACAGGTTTTAAAAAATTGTTCTTCTAGAATAAGAGTAACTATGTGGTCCTATGGAATTTTTGGCATAGTTAGAGCTGCACCAGAGACCCCTCTCATCCCAGAAGCAGAACTACTTCATTGACCTTTTTCCTCCAAGCTCACAGAACAATTTCTTTCCTATGTATTGATGTTATGAAGACTCAGAAGGCAAAAATAAAAAAGAGGTGAAGGCTCAATGTTAAGGTGATCACCATCCAGCTCCAATTTTCTTTCCCATACTGCATAAACAATTTATTTAGTTTGTGAGTATAACATTAGTTGGAAGACTTTTTAAAGTAGAATAGTTAGTATAATAAAATTATTAAAAATTCTTGGGGGTGGGAGAGCAAGTGTGGGGGAAGAACCACTAAAATCCAAAAGTTGTACTATTAAATTTATATTTATTAAATAAAAGCTTTCTATGATAATAAAAACAAAAAGTTCTAAAAAGATTTATTTATTTTATCTGACAGAGTAAGAGAGGGAGGGAAGGATGTATATGCTAAGAGTTAGTCCAAGCCAAAGCCTGGAGCTTGATTAGGGTCTGCCTCATGGGTGGTAGGGGCCCAAACAATTCAGACATCCTTTAATGCTTTCCCAGGCACGTTAGCAATAAGTTGGATCAGAAACAGAGCAGCAGGGACTTCAACTGGTGCACACATGGGATGCCAGTGTTGCATGTAACAGCTTAACTCCCTGTGCCACAATGCCATCTGGGAAAATTGTGCAAAATCAACTTAGAGAAAGATTTTATTTATTTTTTCTGTTGATTTTATTTTTTCCCAAAGAAAACTTTTATTTAAGGCATAGACATTTTATAAGTACAACTTTAGGAATATAGTTATTCTTCCCATCATACTCGCCCTCCCACCCCTCCACTTCCTCTCTCTCCCATTCCCAGTGCCATTCACAATAAGATTCATTTTCAATTAACTTTGTACACAGAAGACCAACTCTATACTAAGTAAAGAGTTTAACAGTTTGTGCGTACACACACACACACACACACAAACTGAAAAAAAGGTTTTACAGTTAACTCATAATACAACTCATAGAGGACAGAGGTCCTGCATGGGAAGTTAGTGAACAGTTACGCCTGTTGTTAATTTAACAATTCACACTCTTGTGTATGACATCATTGATCACCTGAGGCTCTTGACATGAGATGCCTAGGCTATGGAAGCCTTTTGAATCCACATATTCTGTCAGTATTTAGACAAGGCCATAAGTAAAATGAAAGGTGTCTCCTCCCTTCAGAGAAAAGTACATCCTTCTTTGATGGCCACTTCTTTCTACTGAGGTCTCACTCACAGAGATCCTTTATGTAGAACATTTTTTGCCACAATGTTTTAGCTTTCCATGCTGAAATTCTCGCATGTGCCTTTCAGCCGGACCAGGATGCCTTAAGGGCTGATTCTGAGGTCAGAGTGTTAACTTAAAGTGATTATCATTCTATGAGTTTGCTGTTTGGACTGCTTCCCATGTTGAAACATTCTCCTTTTTAATTCTATTATTATTACCAGATACTCGATCCTATTTATATGATTCCTTTAACACTCAATGCTACTATATGTTCACTTTAACACTTAATATGGTCACTTTAACACTCAAGATGGCATTTTTACCACCCAGTTTAATGGGATTTAGGATCTCCCTGGCAAGTTGTTAAACTGTATCCTTAAAAGTAAGTCCATAGAAATGTATGCAGAACTATACAGCTTTATGGTTACAAACTTCCTCCTCCCTCTCTTATTCCCATTCTTATATTTTACTAAGATCTCTTTTCCATTGACTTTATATACACATATGATTAACTTTATGCTAAGTAAAGAGTTCAAAAAATAGTATGAAGGAAAAAAAAATGTTCCTGGACAGTCAGGACAAGGGATATTCAAATCATTGGTTCTCGAAGTGTCAATTTCACTTCTACAAGTTTTTTTTTTTTTTTTTTTAGGTGCCCTATTACTTATCACAGATCAGGGAGAACATATGGTATTTGTCCCTTTGGGACTGGTTTATTTCATGCAGCATGATGTTTTCCAGATTCCCCCATTTTGTTGTAAATGACTCGATTTCATTTTTTTTAACCACTGTGTAGTATTCCATAGTGTACATATCCCAAATTTCTTTATCCAGTCTTTAGTTGACAGGCATTAAGTTGATTCTATGTTTTAGCTATTGTGAATGAGCTGCAATAAACATAGAGCAAGCAGATAACACTTTTATTTACTGATTTCATTTCCCTTAGATAAATTCCCAGGAGTGGGAAGGCTGGGTCATATGGTAGGTCTATATTCAGGTTTCTGAGGTATCTCCATACTGTCTTCCATAGTGGCTTTGTCTCTAGGCTCTTCCTACAGCCTTATCACTGGTGATTTGGGCTGCTGCAGTCTGGTCTCACCTCAATCCCCAGTGCTGGTATGGAGGCTCTAGGTTGCTGGGGTCCCAAGTTGTGAGCATCCACTACCTCCATGTTGGTCTGTTGTGTTCCTCTAATTTGTGTAGAGTTTCCCTGACATTTTCTCCCTAACTCTTCCTTTAGACTGACTGTCTCCACTTTTTAAAACTATCTTCTCCTAGACTAGAGCAGTAAACTCCCTCCCTACTCTACCATCTTAATCCTCAATGAAAGATTTAAAAATGTCATAAAAATAATACAAAGGAGGTGATAAAGGTCAAAGAGCATAAAGTAGCAGCTATATTGGAAGAAAGGGTCTAGAGATCTAATGTATAGCATGGAGATTTTAGTTAAGAATGTTATGTGCTGAGTTTTACTGAGAGTTTTAGTGCTCTTACCATGCATAACACATGCACACACATGCCTACTCCCCTCCCCAACACAGACACACAAAGGTAACTAAGTAACTGCAAGATAAAACTGTGATTATAGTTATTTAAGTATGTATGTATGCATTAAAACATCATGTTGCTCACCTTAAATATGTACAACAAAATGTAAAATAGAAGTACATACTCTAAGTTAATCATGAATGTTATACTTAAAGTCCTTAAACTCTGGAAATAAGAGTTAAGTAAACTTTAGTGAAATAAAAAGCCAGTCACTTCT
This sequence comes from Oryctolagus cuniculus, assembly GCF_964237555.1. Classification (NCBI taxonomy): domain Eukaryota; kingdom Metazoa; phylum Chordata; class Mammalia; order Lagomorpha; family Leporidae; genus Oryctolagus; species Oryctolagus cuniculus. Next base: position 55,848,086 of record NC_091439.1, read on the forward strand.
ATTTCTTTTCATAACAGTGTTGGTGTCTAAATGCAAATAATGTCATTACCAAGGCACCTTTTACAGAGAATGTGAATTTTAAGTAACAGGAAATATAATATTGTTATACTATAAAAACTACATTGAAAATGTGTGACTTTTGGTCTACTGGGATTATACCATAAGACTTATCCAGTTGACGCTTCATCTTATGAAAACTAATGTTGGCTACTCTCCCAGACCATAAAACTACCATATTTAATTTGACCTTCAACCCCACCCCCTCACTTCTTGAAAAACTTTGACAAATTGTGTGTTGGCGTGTGAGTTTATTTCCAAGCAGTATACTGGAGTTTGTATGGGTTAAGGACATTTCAGTATTCCAATGTTAGTGTTTCCCTTAAAAAATTAGGTTAAATACTTTCAAGTAGAATAGGCTTCTAGAAGAATTGTTGGTGGAATTGACTTCTTGTTAAACAAATGATGAAAAGTGGAGGAAGTATGGCTGTGAAACATAGCAAGTGGAATCATTGTAGGAAAAACTGAATGCCAAGCATACAAACATTTGCAAATCAGGTAGTATTCTACTTTTTTAAAAAGATTTATTTACTTATTTATTTAATAGAGTTACACAGAGAGAGAAGGAGAGGCAGAGAGAGAGGTCTTCATCTGCTGGTTCGCTCCCCAGTTGGCCTCAATGGCCAGAGCTGTGCCAATCTGAAGCCAGGAGCGAGGAGCTTCTTCCGGGTCACCCAAGCAGGTGCAGGGGCCCAAGGACTTGGGCCATCTTCTGCTGCTTTCCCAGGCTATAGCAGAGAGCTGGATAGGAAGTGCAGCAGCCGGGATTCGAACTGGAACCCATATGGGATGCCGGCACTGCAGGCAGTGGCTTTAGCCGCTACACCACAGTGCCAGCTCAGTATTCCACTTTTTAAAGGTTCAGGACACTGATGTCATGGTTAGAGAATGTAGTTTATATGAAAGGTGAGGGCCATCAACTATTTGCATTACAGACCCAGGCCTCTTGGTTTTTTGTAATCAGCTCCCACTACAAGTTTGATACAACTGAAGGAAACAGGTAGAAAAAAAGTCAAGACTTGATATGGTGCCTTTCTGTCAAAGTTTCTTTTTTTTTTTTTTTTTTCATTGCAGCAGAAGGGTATTATACTTGTAATAAAAGCCCTACGAATACATCAGGCATCTTTACCAATGTATTAAAGTCATCGAAGTAGTTGTCTGGGTGTGATATTGGGGTTACTAGGTTCCACTAACTCTGCTTCAGCAACAAATGCTAAATGCTTCCTGCGCTGTAAATTAAAACTATTTGCTCTTAATTAAGACCATCTGTAAGCTGAAAAGGACTTGGGGATGAAAGGAGTGGTAAGGTGAAAACTGGTGGTGTCTAGATACCTGAGTCATTAATCCCTGGAGTCAATTGTTTTGTGAAAAAAAATTTTTTTTTTTGCTAGGCATGTGTTTCCTAGATTTGAGTTAGCACATGACTTGTTTCCTCTGCAGGTCACACATTAACTGACTAACAGGTGATTTAATGATGTATTTAGAAACCATTTAGAAAACAAGACCACACTCCCTGGTGTATATGTGACTTTACAGAACTTCTAGCAATAGATCTTGATTATTAAAACAAGGTTTCTATTATTTCAGAGGTGGGACAACGAAGGTGAAAGTGAAGTGATATGCCACTCCAGAAAGCACCAGATAGATGGCATTTTGGGAAACAAAGACAGCATTTAAGGTAGTAGGCAAAAAATGTTGGCAAAGCTAAAATAGTTTCACAATACAGCAAAAATGATTGGACTCTAATACAGATGACTCTAATACATAGTACAGGTTTCTAGAGTACAAGAAGACACCTTAAAGATTGTATAACCCCATCTTTTAACTTTATAGTTAAAACTGGGGGCTGGTGCTGTGGTGTAGAAAATAAAGCCTCCACTTACTTTGCCGGCATTCCCTATGGTTGCAGTTTGAGTTCCGGCTGCTCCAGCTCCCTGCTTCTGTACCTGGGAAAGCAGCGGAGGATGGCCCGAGTTCTGGGGCCCCTGTACCCCCATGGAAGACCTGGGAGAGCCTCCTGGCTTCGGCCTAGCCCAGCTCTGGCCATTGTGGCCATTTGGGGAGATGGAAGATTCTCTCTCTCTGTCTCCTCGCCCCCATTCCTCTCTGTATTTCTGCCTTTCAAATAAATAGATCTTAAAGCAATTCATAAGTAAAATACTAAAAAGTACCCAAATTGAAAACAAGCAAGCAAAAACACTGAGTTCTCAAAAGTTGTTCTTTTCTTTTGTCTGTATTCTTCTGTTGATAGGCTGGTAGGATGGATACTAAAATAATGAACAAGTAATTCAGCAAATAGACATGTAGTATTCTGGAAGAAAGACTCTCCATTCAAATTAACAAATTAACTTTAGGGAAACCAAATAAGTACTCTCAAGGAATTATTTATTATACCCCACATTGTTTCAAAGAGAATTACACTTTAATATGGGATAAAAAGATGTGTACATGATTGCAGTGACTCATTGAATTTAATGGAGCTGCCAAACTGCTGGAAAAATGAGTGACATGTATTACCTCATTCAAGTCCTCCAGTGAACTTCTAAGGTGCTGTTATTGTCGCCGTCCTTATCTTACAGCTTAGAAGACAGGTACCGAGAGGCTCAATCACTAGCTCAAGTGGCAACAGCAGAGTTTGAGCCCAGGCCTTTCTATGTGTGTGGAATCTGTTGATAACTGTGACAACACTGTGTCTCATACTATACAAGGCAAAATACTAATATACTGTGAGAAAGATGGATTTATATGGGGAATTCAAATGGAAATCACTCAGGCCAGGGTAGAGGGCAGGCTTGAAAGTAGGTCTACTGAATGCCATGGCTGAGGAAGAGCTTCTAAGATCAATCCCATTCACAATAGCTACAAAAACAATCAAATACCTTGGAATAAACTTAACCAAGGACGTTAAGGATCTCTACAATGAAAATTACAAAACCTTAAAGAAAGAAATAGAAGAGGATACCAAGAAATGGAAAAATCTTCCATGCTCATGGATTGGAAGAATCAATATCATCAAAATGTCCATTCTCCCAAAAGCAATTTATAAATTCAATGCAATACCAATCAAGATACCGTAGACCTTCTTCTCAGATCTGGAAAAATTGGTGCTGAAATTTATATGGAGGCACAAGAGACCTCGAATAGCTAAAGCAATCTTGTACAACAAAAACAAAGCCGGAGGCATCACAATACCAGATTGCAGGACATACTACAGGGCAGTTGTAATTAAAACAGCATGGTACTGGTACAGAAACAGATGGATAGACCAATGGAACAGAATTGAAACATCAGAAATCAACCCAAACATCTACAGCCAACTTATATTTGATCAAGGATCTAAAACCAATTCCTGGAGCAAGGACAGTCTATTCAATAAATGGTGCTGGGAAAACTGGATTTCCACGTGCAGAAGCATGAAGCAAGACCCCTACCTTACGCCTTACACAAAAATCCACTCAACATGGATTAAAGACCTAAATCTACGACCTGACACCATCAAGTTACTAGAGAACATTGGAGAAACCCTTCAAGATATTGGCACAGGCAAAGAGTTTCTGGAAAAGACCCGGGAGGCACAGGCAGTCAAAGCCAAAATTAACTATTGGGATTGCATCAAATTGAGAAGTTTCTGTACTTCAAAAGAAACAGTCAGGAGAGTGAAGAGACAACCGACAGAATGGGAAAAAATATTTGCAAACTATGCAACAGATAAAGGGTTAATAACCAGAATCTACAAAGAGATCAAGAAACTCCACAAAAACAAAACAAACAAGCCACTTAAGAGATGGGCCAAGGACCTCAATAGACATTTTTCAAAAGAGGAAATCCAAATGGCCAACAGGCACATGAAAAAATAGTCAAGGTCATTAGTAATCAGGGAAATGCAAATCAAAACCACAATGAGGTTTCACCTCACCCCGGTTAGAATGGCTCACATTCAGAAATCTACCAACAACAGATGCTGGCGAGGATGTGGGGAAAAAGGGACACTAACCCACTGTTGGTGGGAATGCAAACTGGTCAAGCCACTATGGAAGTCAGTCTGGAGATTCCTCAGAAACCTGAAGATAACCCTACTGTTCGACCCAGCCATCCCACTCCTTGGAATTTACCCAAAGGAATTTAAATTGGCAAACAAAAAAGCAGTCTGCAGCCTAATGTTTATTGCAGCTCAATTCACAATAGCTAAGACCTGGAACCGACCTAAATGCCCATCAACGGTAGACTGGATAAAGAAATTATGGGATATGTACTCTTTAGAATACTATACCGCAGTAAGAAACAACGAAATCCAGTCATTTGCAACAAAATGGAGGAATCTGGAACACATCATGCTGAGTGAAATAAGCCAGTCCCAAAGGGACAAATACCATATGTTCTCCCTGATCGGTGACAACTGACTGAACACCAAAAAGGAAACCTCCTGAAGTGAAACGGACACTATGGGAAACGGTGACTTGATCAGCATAGCCCTGACTGTTAATGAACAACTTAATACATTATCCCTCTTAGTAGTTTTTTTGTCTGTTCTACTTAATATGACTGGTTTAATTCTGTAATTAATACACAGTTATTCTTAAGTGTTAAAAATTAACTGAAATGTGATCCCTGTTAAACATAAGAGTGGGAATAAGAGAGGGAAGAGATGTATAATTTGGGGCATGCTCGGGCTGACTTGCCCCAATTGGTAGAGTTGGAAACATACCAGGGGATTCCAATTCAATCCCATCAAGGTGGCATGTGCCAATGCCATCTCACTACTGCAAGTGATCAATTTCAGTTCACAATTGATCATAATGAAAGGACTAAGAGTCAAAGGGAGCACATAAACAAGTCTAGTATCTGCTAACACCAACCGATAGAATAAATAAAGGGGAGAGTGATCCAACATGGGAAGTGAGATACTCAGCAGACTCATAGAATGGCAGATGTCCTAAATAGCACTCTGGCCTCAGAATCAGCCCTAAAGGCATTCGGATCTGGCTGAAAAGCCCATGAGAGTATTTCAGGCATGGAAAGCCAAGACACTCTGGCAAAAAGATCTCTGTGAGTGAGATCCCAGTGGAAAGAACAGGTCTTCAAAGAGGGGGGTGCCTTTCTCTGAAGGGAGGAGAGAACCTCCACTTTGACTATGACCGTGTCTAAACAAGATAAGAGTCGGAGAACTCAAGGGGCTTCCATAGCCTTGGAAACTCATAACGGGTGCATAGGGAGATTACTGATGCCATAAACAGGAGTGTCAATTGGTAAAGTCAACAACAGGAGTCACTGTGCACTTACTCCTCATGTAGGATCTCTGTCCTTAACGTGCTGTACACTGAGGCTTAATGCTATAACGAGTACTCAAACAGTATATTTCACTTTGTGTTTCTATGGGGGTGCAAACTGTTGAAATCTTTACTTAATGTACACTAAACTGATCTTCTGTAAAAAAAAAAAAAAAAAAAAAAAAAAAAAAGAAAGAAAGAAAGAAAGAAATTATCAATTCCCAACTTGACTCTCACTGGGATTAAACATGACAATAGGTCTGATCTGATTTCATCATCATTTAAAAAAAATCATCTATTATTTTTCACTTTATGTTTCTGTGTGGGAACAAACTGTTGAAATCCTTACTTAAGGTATACTAAGCTGATCTTCTGTATATTAAGATAATCGAAAATGAATCTTTATGTGAATGGAAGGGGAGAGGGAGTGGGAAAGGGGAGGGTTGTGGGTGGGAGGGACGGTATGGGGGGGAAGCCATTGTAACACATGAGTCGTACTTTGGAAATTTATATTCATTAAATAAAAGATTAAAAAAAAAATTAACTGAAAAGTGATCCCTGTTAAACATAAGAGTGGGAATAAGAGAGGGAAGAGATGTATAATTTGGGACATGCTCAAGCTGACTTGCCCCAAATGGTAGAGTTAAAAACATACCAGGGGATTCCAATTCAATCCCATCAAGGTGGCATGTACCAATGCCATCTCACTATTCCAAGTGATCAATTTCAGTTCACAATTGATCATAATGAAAGGACTAAGAGTCAAAGGGAGCACATAAACAAGTCTAGTACCTGCTAACACTAACCGATGGAATAAATAAAGGGGAGAGTGATCCAACATGGGAAGTGAGATACTCAGCAGACTCATAGAATGGCAGATGTCCTAAATAGCACTCTGGCCTCAGAATCAGCCCTAAAGGCATTCGGATCTGGCTGAAAAGCCCATGAGAGTATTTCAGGCATGGAAAGCCAAGACACTCTGGCAAAAGATCTCTGTGAGTGAGATCCCAGTGGAAAGAACAGGTCTTCAAAGAAGGAGGTACCTTTCTCTGAAGGGAGGAGAGAACCTCCACTTTGACTATGAGCTTGTCTAAACAAGATAAGAATCGGAGAACTCAGAGGGCTTCCATAGCCTTGGAAACTCATGACTGGAGCATAGGGAGACTACTGATGCCATAGACAGGAGTGTCAATTGGTAAAGTCAACAACAGGAGTCACTGTGCACTTACTCCTCATGTAGGATCTCTGTCCTTAATGTGCTGTGTATTGAGATTTAATGCTATAACAAGTACTCAAACAATATATTTCACTTTGTGTTTCTATGGGGGTGCAAACTGTTGAAATCTTTACCTAATGTATACTAAACTGATCCTCTGTAAAAAAAAAAAAAAAAAAAAAAAAGAAATTGTCAACTCCCAACTTGACTCTCACTGGGATTAAACATGACAATAGGTCTGATCTGATTTCATCATCATTTAAAAAAATCATCTATTATTTTTCACTTTTTGTTTCTGTGTGAGCAAACTGTTGAAATCCTTACTTAATGTATACTAAGCTGATCTTCTGTATATTAAGATAATCGAAAATGAATCTTTATGTGAATGGAAGGGGAGAGGGAGTGGGAAAGGGGAGGGTAGTGGGTGGGAGGGACGGTATGTGGGGGAAGCCATTGTAATCCATAAATCGTACTTTGGAAATTTATATTCATTAAATAAAAGTTAAAAAAAAAAAAAAGAAAGTAGGTCTACTGGAGATGGTAGCCTAGTGATGGGCCTTTGAAGAATGGTGGATTTTAGACAGATTTTTAATTAGAAGTATATTCCTGAAAGTTTAGAGAAGCCATGTTATTCTTTCAGCGATGATGGAATGCATTCAAGAAAAGTTGATTTAAAGATTGCCATCCAACCATTCCTTTATGAGTATATATTCTGTGCACTAGTATAGTGGAAATTTGCCAATCTTGGCTTGAAAATAACCCTTAGGGCACCTTTCTTGTTTGTTCATATAATTTTTATTTCTCTTTTTACTGCCCTAGTTGAAGATTTATACCCTTGTAAATTTTGCATCTGAGAAGTTCCATCTGGGTGAACCCTAATCCAAACTACATTGAGCTCTGAAAGAGAACTTTACAGAATACCTCATGTATAAGATGTTCTATCCATCTCTCTTCATGGATAAATTGCTCTAGCTTTCTATTTCCTTACTTGTACCGTTTATTTCAGCAGTCATATACCTCAACACTTTTTGTAATGTGTACGTTACATTAGAAATGGTTTTATACAAGTATTTCTTTTCTGGTCACCTTTGAAAGACAGCAAAGTACTGCTACTAAGATGCTGACATAACATCTATCATTTTTATGAAATAGAGCATGTTGTAACTTTTGTATCTTGTGCATAAGTGATTCAGGTCATACACAAAGAGTATAGTTGCTAGTTACAGTTTTTCTGTATCAGAGTTAAAATTTACATATTTACAAACTATTTGGAATCCTTTATTTCTTTTTCAGTAATGTTTCTATACAAGTTAAAACTAAATTACCATTTTTACCAGAAACTTTTCCTTCTAAACATCTTTTTCTAGAGGAGCAAAAAGATTATTGCAGTTTGACCTTGTTCTATATCAGTTGCTATTGAGGATTATTCAACATCCATTGCTTTCCACATGGTTTATAAAAGTGATGTTTAGAAAATAAAAATCATGAGGGAAAAAGATTAAATAAATCAAGGGATGTTCTTAAAACAAGAATATTTTTAAAAACTGTGCAATAATAATGAGGAATTTCTAGAAATTAGTTACTTGGAGAAAACTCAGTGAAAATGCCTTTCTTGAATTAGGATGACTTTTTCAACATAAATACTATTTAGCAAGCAGCTCTAATTTATGCTAGGTTTATGCACTGAACATGATTTATTCCTTTCCTGAAGTATTGAATGAGGGAATTGACCATTTTGTGGTTGTACCCATAAGTTTTTTTTTTTAAAGATTTATTTTATTTATTTGAAAGAGATGCAGAGAGAGAGAGAGAGAGAGGTCCTTTGGTTCACTTCCCAGAAGGCCACAATGGCCAGAGCTGCGCCGATCTGGAGCCAGGAGCTTCCTCCAGGTCTCCCATGTGGGTGCAGGGGCCCAAGGACTTAGGTCATCTTCTGCTTTCCCAGGCCACAGCAGAGAGCTGGATCGGGAGAGGAGCAGCCGGGACTAGAACTGGTGCCCATATGGGATGCCAACACTTGAGGCCAGGGCTTTAACTCGCTGTATCACAGCACTGGCCCCTGTACCCATTATTTTTAAAGAGAGCTTTTTTAGAATGAGCTGGATAGGTTAAAGGTGTTTGGGGAAAGAAAGGCTTTGGAGTTTCATTCAATTCAGAGCTAAGATTTGCTGCCAGGTTCTGTTGCCACTGCTGCCTGGCAAATGAGAAAATTCAAAATAACTGTTATTTTGAGAAAATTAGCCTTAGTTTGTTATGGGTGTATCTTGGTTTATTTAACACCTGTATTCTTTAAGAATTATCTATAACTAAGTTTTATAATTTAGATGACTCAAGTGCACATTCAAATTTCTAATTTAAATGATATTACAAAAGTGGAGAAACTTTTTGTAAAATGTAATTTATCTGAAGATATATTTTAAAATATATAATATATTTTTTAAAGATTATTTATTTGAAAGAGTTACACAGAGAGAGGAGAGGCAGAGAGAGAGAGGGAGAGAGAGAGAGAGGTCTTTCATCTGCTGGTTCACTATCTAATTGGCCACAACAGCTGAACAGCTGGAGCTGCACCAATCCAAAGCCAGGAGCCAGGAGCTTCTTCTGGATCTCCATTGTGGGTGCACAGGCCCAAGGACTTGGGCCATCCTCCACTGCTTTCCCAGGCCAAAGCAGAGAGCTGGATTGGAAGTGGAGCAGCCAGGTCTCGAACTGTCGCCCATGTGGAATGCCAGGCCAGAGTATTAACTCGCTGCACCACAGCATTGGCCCCTTAAAATATATAAGTAACTATATTTAAAATATACATATTTTAAAGCAAAATATTCATATCTTTGATTTTTGAACTATTTTATAATGGGATATAAATTTTTTTGCTTTCAATCTTATGAGGACTATGAATGAGATAACTACTAAGTATAAACAGCAGTCAAAAAATCAATGTTACATATTAACCTGCTTCAGCCAAGTGACTAATCAGATGAGATAGAGAGAAAGTTACATACAGAGTAGCTACCCAATCTGTGACAGTTATCAGGTTATACCTACAAGTAAGTTCATTGTAAACAAATGATATCAAGAGACAATTATAACTGAATTGAACTAAAAAAGTCTGCGCCATATGGAACTGACACTTAGACACAACTGCACAATCTGTGCCATGGATTGGGTTTCAATGTGTGCTTTGCTGTTTGTTTCGAGACTTTAGTAGATGAATTCTGTACTTTTTGTCATATTTTGCCATGGGTGCCTGTGCACTTTTAGTTTAGGAGTAAGCTAATGCTTGGACAGATTCTTCTTTAAATGCCTTGGGCCACATGTGTGTGCACACATACATACACGTTGGATTAGATTGGGACATACCTTCAGTGCCCCAGAAATTTACAGCTCTATCTAGCCTTCACTTCTTATTTGTACGTTGTTTCAAGGTAAGAATTAGAATTTCAAAGGTCTTTCCCTTGGTAGTCACACAGCCCTGCACATGCAGGTGGCCATCTACTTCCCTAGGAATTTATTGGAGCCTTTCAAAGTTTCCTATAACTGTCTCATTAGCCAGACTTTCCTTAAATTTTTGTTTTGTCAGACTCTTGTTAGCCCCAACTGTTGTCACCACTGTAGGAAGCTGCAATGTTAAGTAATTGCTGCTGATTGTTTTCAGTGACAACCCTGCTAAGCAGATTTTTCTCAGAGATCTGAGTCAGTTAAAATTAAAGAAATAAAAAAGATCCCAAGAATGGAATTTTTCCAGGTAGCTACCAGGTCAAAGTGACAAGTGTTTGGTACTGCAACTTTTGGGTACTGCAGCCCCTTCAGAGGCTGCCAGGTTGCTGGATTTCTCAGCTTCCATGTCTGAGGCTGCCAGTGTTCAAGATTGTGACAGAGCTGAGAAGACAGGTAATAACATACATAGCCCCACAGAACTGCTGTTCTGATAGAGATTCAACTGCTTTTCCTGAGTGAACACATCAGATTCTTGCAGGCCTTTGGTTAATTTCCAGAATTTTGAAAAGTTGATTTTGACATTTGTTGCCAGTGTTACTGTCTTTATAGAGAGGTGAATCTCTGGAGGTCTTATTATGCTATTCTAGAAGTGCATTTTGGGGCTTTTTTTTTTGAAGTAAGTTGCTTTGCTTTCCAAAATGACTGCCATCAGCTCCTTGGACAACATGTTTCCATGTTGGGGAAGAGAAAGGGAATAAGCTTCTCTTTTCCAGAAATGCTGAGAAAAACAAATTGACACAGACTTATTCTTCCCTAAAGTGAATATTAGTTATTGGTAAAGAGAAGAAACTTACCATTGTTAAGTAGATTTAAACATTTGGAGATAGAATAGATAATGGAGAACTAAGCATACTACTTGAAGAGATTATTTTAGATAAGGGGAAGGTACAATCCTGAAGAAGAAGGCTAGCACCCTAGCACAGGGGGTTGAAGTCTAGGTCTGTAGTGCTGGCATCCCAAGTGGGTACCGATTCAAGTCCTGGCTGTTCCACTTCCAATCCAGCTCCCTGCTAATGCACCTGGGAAAGCAGTGGAGGATAGCCCAAGTGCTTGGGCCCCTGCAGCCACATAGGAGACCCAGAAGAAGCTCCTGGCTCCTGGCTTTGGAGCATCTCAGGTCTGGCTGTTGTGGCCATCTGGGGAATGAAGCAATGGTTGCAAGACCTCTCTTTATTTCTCTACCTCTCTCTGTAACTCTCTTTCAAATAAATAAAATAAATCTTTCAAAAAAATCCTGAAGGAGAAAACAGTTCAAAAAAATGACACTGGAGATAATGATTCCATACCATGGAATAATTTAACTTGCCCACTTAGGTTTCTACCCATTAAGTTTTTTCAAAAGATTTATTTATTTATTTGAAAGTCAGAGTTACACAGAGAGAAGGAGAGGCAGAGAGAGAGAGAGAGAGAGAGAGAGATCTTCCATCTGCTGGTTCACTCCCCAATTGGCTGCAACAGCCAGAGCTGTGCTGATCCAAAGCCAGGAGCCTCTTCTGGGTCTCCCACATGAGTGCAGGGGCCCAAGGACCCGGGCCATCTTCCACTGCTTTCCCACACCATAGCAAGAGAGCTGGATTGGAGGTGGAGCAGCCAGGACTCGAACCAGTGCCCATATGGGATGCTGGCACTACAGGCAGAGGCTTTACCTGCTATGCCACACAGTGCTGGCCCCTACCCATTAAGTTTTTTTGTAATGCAGTAAGGTTTGAATGGAGTAGCTCCCAGAAATTATGTGGGATTATGGATTGACCATTGAGAACAAGTTTGTATGGAATAGATCAGTAGGAAATTGGAATATATTTGAAGCTAAGAAGTATACTATTGCAGTCAGTTAACCAAGTTGGGTACTTTGTTAAGTGCATTGCTATGTTTGGTGGAAGTATTAGCTGTTTTCAGCTGAGCAAGAAATTATTCAGTAGCTGGAAAAGAGTGACAGAGTTGTACCTATCAGTGGTATTAACTAAGGTACATGTGTACTGTAACCCCTGGGGGCTTATAATTACTCACTGCAGAACATTATAGCATGATTAATGGGGCCTCATTTACTATATAGTAATGTCAGATGGCTCATTTATTAGTCATGCCGCACAATATCTTTGTGAAGTGGATCAGTATTATTATAATCATTACTTTTCTCCTAGTAAGATCATTAAATTGCATCTTAAGATGATAAATCATACTATGAAAGGTCACACACATAGCTTATATTATAGTTGGGTTTTTGAATCAGTTTCCCCATGCTCATTCAATGAGATTCCTCAAGCAAATGGAATTAAATATGATTTTTACAATAGGACAAGGGAAAAAACACAATACCATCTTTCAGTACCTCCTTCCTGACATTCATAAGGTAAGATAATTTTGTACTAGTTAAAACCAGAATGAAAATGGCAGCTAAGGTACTATGGCAAGAAACCCAAGGATAATTAACTTGAAGGGACAAAGAAGGCTGGCGCCGTGGCTCACTAGGCTAATCCTCTGCCTTGTGGCGCCAGCACACCAGGTTCTAGTCCCGGTCAGGGCGCCGGATTCTGTCCCGGTTGCCCCTCTTCCAGGCCAGCTCTCTGCTGTGGCCAGGGAGTGCAGTGGAGGATGGCCCAAGTGCTTGGTCCCTGCTCCCCATGGGAGACCAGGATGACTTCCTGGCTCCTGCCATCGGATCAGCGCGGTGCACTGGCTGCAGCGCACCAGCTGCGGCGGCCATTGGAGGGTGAACCAACGGCAAAGGAAGACCTTTCTCTCTGTCTCTCTCTCTCACTGTCCACTCTGCCTGTCAAAAAATAAAAAAATAAAAAGGGACAAAGAAGAAAGAGAACTCAAATTTAACAACCTCAATATAAAATGGAAACTATAAGTAATTCATTTACTCACTAATTATAAGAGTGATTATATTTTCATTAGGCAGCACATTCTTCTGTCCTGCTAAGTGAGCTGGAATGCTATACAAATGAATTAGCATTAAAACTCTATGCATCTCAAAGAAATAAAACCAACCCCAGATCATTGAATTCATAATAAGTAGCTGAGCCTTCTTTGGAAGGAAGAGAGAAGGAAAAATTTGTAAGTACCCCCAAAATGTTGTTGCTAACATTTGGTCTACTTCCAGCATTTCAGACTTCCGTTTTCTATTCTACTCTAGGTAGCAATTATCACTTTTTAATGTGGCTTTGAAATTTTAGAATAGAATCCTTGTGAAGTGCATCAAACATTCTTGAACTGTTTTCAGAACATTCTTTTCATGGAGCCATGGAGCCAGCTGCTCCTCTGCCTTCATCAGTTAGTGTTTTGTCATTGATGCTTTTGAGAATGTGAGTGCGATGAAGGAGCATCTGAGACATTGATCCACTTGCAGCTATTTTAAGGAGATGATTTTAGCAAAACGAGACACTGATTTATAATGCATTGTTCCTTTAGTCTAGCCCAAATCGTATGATTTGTCACAGAGGTTACTTATATATATTTTGCAGGGGAAAGAAAGCCTCTGTGGATGTAACTGCAGAACAATTGAATGGAATTTTTTCTTTTTTGTAGTGAAAGAGAATGCAGCTTTACATCAGGACATTCTTATGGGGCTAAGACTCGTGATATCTTTCTTGGGAGTTACACAAGTGCATTACAAGGCTGAAACATTATTAGGATAATTCAGTCTGAAAATCTATCTGTTGAAGACAAAGGCTTTTTTTTACTCTATATGTTCAAAAGGCAAATCAATATTTCAGCCAGAATTTACAGAAATGTTCCTTAGCATCAACATTTTCCGATTCAGTATCTAAAGTCATCCTGTAACTTTTATTGAATGATACTGTAATGTTTAACTACCTCACTTATTTTTTCATCATGGCATGTTATAGAATCAGTTCATATAATGAATTTGGATTATATTGTAACAAAGACTTGGAGGGAAAAACTGTCAGCATAGATTATGATATGTCCTCACGTTTATGGTGTGGTTTTATTGATAAAGTATTGATGTTTTGTGCTTCTGATTTGAAGGTACATTTTTCTCTTATTAACTTACTCTGTAAATTGTATACAGAACTGGATAATTTATGAAATCAACAGCAATCATAATCATAATCAGATTTTTTGGTGACATCTAAGCTAAACCAAGAAACTGAGATAATAACTTCAAAATTCTGTGACATTGCCCAGTGCCAAAGAATTATCATGTGTTGAATATTATATATATTGTATATAACTAAGTTCTACCTCAGATGCTATTTATACTTTAACCAGTTTAGTTTCATAATACAAGCATTTTATGTAAGAATTTTGTTTTCCTATTCTGCACATTAGGAAACAAGGTTAGAAAGTTTCTAACTTCCCAAGATCACACCTTTAGTAACTGGGAGGGCTTGGGTTTAAATCAGGTCTGTCTGATGTCCAAGGCCATGCTTTTCTGTTCTTCCGGGTTGCATCTTAACATTAAAGAAACATCTCTTTGAATACATAACATGAATAACTGCATTTATAAAATTCTATTTAGTGTGGATGATCAGGAAAGGATTCATAGTAGTTAAAAAATAATAAAGTAAGAATAGCTACAGTGTTCATCTTTTATCACATCCCTTACCTCATGTCATGTAAAAAGAACCCTGCCTTCCTGCAGTTGTCTTTCCTGGATTTCTCTCTGATATTTTGCCCTCTTTGATATATAATATCACACACTACCAACAAGAATGTGGTGTAGTTTGAGGTTAGTGTAAGCTGAGCTGAGGAGTCATGAAAATCATACATGTAAAATGGGAAATGTGAACTAAATAATAACTACAATTCTTAGAACTTCTACAATATACAATTCTAAAATGTATAGATTAGTTTGTCGCAACAAATGAGGCTCAAGTAGGGGTATTCAGCTTTAGGATACTAGAATGTATTCAGTGTGGAATAACAGTAGTTATGTGTCACAATTATATTGAGTAACTTTGGCCATGAATACTTTTACTTCAGTTTTTAGCAACAGTTTTGGATTTCTGTTTTGGGTAATAATATTTCTATACTACCTAACTCCATTTCTCCTCTGTGTCAGTGATTTAAGGAATCTATTTGAATGTTCTTTTTCCATTAAATTTTTTTAATAAATGTTTTTGAAGTAGGACCTTTGGATTGACATCCTGACCTTGGCATAAATGATCTGCTTTTTAACAATTTAAATAGGCTTCATATGACTCTTAACATATCTTTGATAAATTTTACATCATCTTCTGACATGCAAAGATACCCTAATTAAGGCAACACTAGGAGTATGACATGTCATGAGGCAGAAGAGAGAAAAATAACTGAAAATGTTATACACTATGCTATTAATGGTACAGTAATATATTGTATTACATCATTGAAAAAGGACCTTAGAAAACACAGCCCTGTGTGTATGAAATTAGATAGGGACTTCACCTTGATGATGTGGCTTTAATGATCTTGATGCTGAAAGGACAGTTGATCTCTATGATTCAGTGATTCTGTATTTGCAACTTATCTACTTGCAACCTTTCATTCTAACCCTCAAGTGAGTATCATGGCATGGTCACAGTCATGTGTAGAGTGACAAAATTTGTGTTGTCCAATACTCCAATAAGTGATGCTCTGCCTTCTTGGTTCAACTCTATTAATGTAAGCAAGTGTCTCTTTCCCAGTTTGTTCAGTGCCATTGTTAAAAATTTTGCGGGTGCTTTGCCCTTTAAAATGACCCCCTAACATAGTGCTGAAGTGCTGTTGACCCCTCCTTAGTGTGAGAAGGCAGAGATGTGCCTTACTGGAGAAGTTACGTGTGATAGATAAGGTTTGCGTAGGCCTGAGTTAACTGCTGCTGGTGAGCTCAGTGTTCTTGAGTCAGCAAAATATACTACTTAAGGTGTCTAAACAGAACTTGCATAATGCAAGGTTATCTATTAAATGATTGGTAAAAATACGACCCAAAGGCTTACAGGAATTTAACCCTGTATTTTGTCTCAGAACAATAGTTCAGAACTTGCAAATTCACTGTTTGTACCATCTTTTTATAAACCATACTTGTGCAAATAACAAGACAAAATTGTGGTGAAAGTCACAACAAAATGCCTCAATCAGGAAGGCCTTTCAAATTTAGCTTTTTAGGAATCCAGTTTTCCTTAGGGAAGGCTAGGGAAACCTCTCCCAACCTTCAAGGTATTCTATATTTTTTCCAGATGTCTCTACTGGAATTTTTCCTGAGGTATTAAAATGTCTGTTGTGTGTTTTCATTCATTCTCACTTCCCAATTTAATACTACCTTAGACCTATACTGTAAATTACTCTTTAATTTTACAACAATGATCACTGTAGTCAGTCTTGCACTTGGGCTTTTAAGGAGACAGTTTGTTTAAAGAATGATGCATGTTACCCCAAGGCTATTCATAAATCAGCAAAGATGAAACACATTTGCTTCCATCTTTCTTGACCACTGCACTGCCAGGGAACCCACGGTCATGCCAGAAACTTAGTGCACCCTGCCTGTCAAGGGAGGGTGGTCCTTGTATATTTTGTTTCTGGATCTGGAGAGTGCTGTAGCATGTTTTCAATTGCAGAACAAGCCTTCATAAAATTCACTTTTGCCTGCTCTAATAGCTAAGAAAGAAGGGAAACACTGAGATTTTTCCTTGAGATTAATAGATTACGCTTGGTTAATATTAAACATAGTATATCTGAAAATGTTATATATGAATTAAATGATTCTTCTCAAAAATTTCTTCTATTTAGTAAGAACAAGTCAATAGTAAATATTTACTGATAACTATTCTATATAGATTATTTTCAGAAGCAGTTGTCAGATAGCTGTAGAAGTGACTATGTAATTGTAGACTAACCTTCCTGAGAGCTGACTGCCATGATTCTCAAAGTGTGGGTCCAAGGCCACCTGCATCGTGATCAGCTGGAGAATCATGAATAGTTCAGACTCCCCAGAGGCTCGCTGCAGGCTGATTAGATCAGATTTTCTGGAAGCGTGGGTCAGATATCTGTATTTTAAACAAATACTCCAGTTACATGACACTCTGATTCATTTTTCTACTGAATTGGTGGAAGCATGTATTTCTACCATGTTTTATGCACTTTATTTTCATTTTTTTGGCTGAGATTTAGTTCTTTTAGTCTCTAAGAAGTACAGATGAAATAAGTAAACCTAGTATGTGAAAATCTATGCAAACTCAAGGATGAGGTTTTTCGATAAGGTAAGTGATATTTAAACATACATGTCAAAGCTTACAAGTATGAGTAGTCTTGTTTCTTTCAATGCAGTCACTGAAGAGACCTCTGTATATGATTCTCTAAATGACCCAAAAAGATTCCACACATATTTTAGGGGGCAATTCCAATCATTTCTTTTTTTATATTTCATGACCACTACTCTTTACATTTTATTTATTTGAGAAGTAGAGTTACAGAGAGGGAGAGATGGAGAGGTCTTAGACTATCCATTGGTTCACTTTCTAAATGGTCTCAATGGCCAGAGCTAGGCCTATCCGGAGCCAGGAGCTTCTTCCCAGTCTCCCACATGGGTGAAGGGGCCCAAGCACTTAGGCCATCTTCCACTGCTTTCCTAGGTCATTAGCAGGGGTTAGAAGTAAAGCAGATAAGACTAGAACTGGTGCCCTTATGGGATCCAGCACCGCAGGTGGAGGTTAAACCTACTACACCATAGCACGGGGCCCAACAGAGTTGTTCAAAACCTGAATGACATATCCCTAAGCCAATTTGGTCACTTTTTCCCCTTGTCTTCCTTTTCCTTTCTTTTTAAACACAGAGGATATTACCTGTTTATTACTGTTGTCACCTAGCTTGCAAAAACTGTGATTATTTATAAAAGGCATATGTATTCTTATTTTTTAGTAAATATAAATTTCCAAAGTACAGTTTATGGATTACAATGGCTCCTCCCCCCCATAATTCCCCTCTCACTCACACCCCTCCCATCTCCCGCTCCCTCTCCCATTCCATTCACATCAAGATTCATTTTCATTATCTTTATATACAGAGGATTGATTTAGTATATTTAAGTAAAGATTTCATTAGCTTGCACCCACACAGAAACACAAAGTGTAAAATACTGTTTCAGTACTAGTTATAGCATTACTTCACATTGGACAACACATTAAGGACAGGTCCCACATGAGAAGTAAGTACACAGTGACTCCTGTTGTTGACTTAACATTTGACACTCTTGTTTATGGCGTCAGTAATCTCCCTAGGCTCTAGTCATGAGTTGTCAAGGCTATGGAAGCCTTATGGGTTCACGGACTTCAATCTTATTCAGACAGGGTCATAGTCAAAGTGGAAGTTCTCTCCTCCCTTCAGAGAAAGGTGCCTCCTTCTTTGATGGTCCTGTTCTTTCCACTGGGATCTCACTTGCAGAGATCTTTCATTTAGGTCTTTTTTTTTTTTTTTTTTTTCCAGAGTGTCTTGGCTTTCCATGCCTAAAATACTCTCATGGGCTCTTCAGCCAGATCCGCATGCCTTAAGGGCTGATTCTGAGGCCAGAGTGCTATTTAGGACATCTGCCATTCTATGAGTCTGCTGTGTATCCCACTTCCCATGATGGATCGTTTTCTCCCTTTTTGATTCTATCAGTTAGTATTAGCAGACACTAGTCTTGTTTGTGTGATCCCTTTGACTCTTAGACCTATCAGTGTGATCAATTGTGAACTGAAATTGATCACTTGGACTAGTGAGATGGCATTGGTACGTGCCACCTTGATGGGATTGTATTGGAATTCCCAGGCACTAGTTTCTAACTCCACCATTTGGGGCAAGTCTGATTGAGCATGTGCCAAACTGTACATCTCCTCCCTTTCTTATTCCCACTCTTATATTTAACAGGGATCACTTTTCAGTTAAAATTTAAACACCTAAGAATAACTGTGTTAATTACAGAGTTCAACAATAGTACTAGAACAAAAAAAATACTAAAATGGATAAAGTATTACATTGTACATCAACAGTCAGGACAAGAGCTGATCAAGTCACTGTTTCTCATGTGGCATATGTATTCTTGAAGGATAAAAGAAGCATTGAGAATATTTAAAGCAATTAAAAATTTCAGAGCAGAAGTTGAGTGTATATAAAGCCATAAAATAAATTTTAATTTAGCATCTTAAGGTATTTACTTGGAAGAATTATATAAATTCTGAGATTTATATTTCAAAATCAGTAGATACAGACATACTTCTTAGATATGTAATCTGTATATTTTTATGTATAGATGTCAGTGGCTTAGCATCTGTCGTATACTAGTTGGTATGCTATCTGTGGTTGAAAAGGCATCATTTCCTAGTGAATATGGGACCCTCATCATTTAACACTTTGAGGCCCTGCTAGAAAAAAGACATTTTCTTAGACAGTAGGCTGATTAATAAGCCCTAACTGATAAATACAGTAGAGAGGACAGCTTGTAAAACACAGTTTATTTTATGACCAAAAACACAATGAAACTTCTCTCTTAAGATCAAGGTTGGGGGGATGTGCCTCATACTCTTTCAGGAATCTTTTCTGACTTGGTTTTTGGTGTTAGTAGTTGCTAGAAACTCTCACCCACTACTTCCCTACATCCTCAAGCTTTGGGAATTTCAGGTTCTAAAGTCAGTATTCAGGACATAGAACCATCATAAATATAGTTCAGTAGGTTAAGTTGGAATGTAATAATAAGTTCTAATGTTCTCTAGTAAAAATATACCCCCAAATTTCTGTACTCTTAAATTATGCTCTTAAATATATCCCAAATTTCCATATTCTTTTTTAAAAATGGTATTATTTGAGAGAGATAAGGGAGAAATAGAGGGAGAGACCTCCAGTGCATTGTTCATTCCCCAGAGGCCCAGGAACCAGGAACCCAATTCACGGTTCCCACATGGCGGGGATTCAACTGCTTGAACTATCACTGCTGCCATCCAGGATGCAAATTAGCAGAAAGGTTGAATCAGAAGTGGAGATGGCATCCCAATTCAGGCACTGTGATATGGGATATGGATATCCCAAGTGGCATCTTAACTGCTGTGCCAAATGCCCACCCCTGTAGTATGGCTTCTTAAGAGCAGAATTAAGAATAAAATTGAGGCCTAAGGAGCTGGTGTTGTGGCAAAGTGGGTTATGTTGCCTGCGACAGCAGCATCCCATATGAGCACCTGCTGGAGCCCTGGCTGCTCTTCTTCTGATGCAGGTCCCTGCTAACGTGCCTGGGAAAGTGATGGAAGATGGTCCACGTGCTTAAAACCCTGCCACACATGTGGGAGACCTGCATGGAGTTCCTGGCTCCTGGCTTTGGCCTGGTTGAGCCACAACCAACCAGCCCTCTCTCTAACTCTACCTCTCAAATAAATAAATAAATAAATAAGTCTTTAAAAATAAAATCTCTCCCCCCTTCTCTCCCTTCCTCCTTCTATTTTCTCTCTTCTCACTCCCCCCACCCCAACTCTGCCTTTCAAATAAAAAGGTTTGAAGACTGCCTGGTTATAGTATATGTATTAGAATATATCTACTATATTTTGGGGTAAGATTGCATTTGTGGGCTAATGGCTAATATAGATTTGAAAGATGTAAATATTTATGATAGAATCATTTTAGTTTTCATCTCTTTTAGATACCAGAAAATTAAAAATTAAGTTTCAGCATGAGATTTATCCTGGCAATAAAGGAATAGTTGCTGATAATGTTATAGACTTACATCATCCTTCAGAAAAGATGCTACAATCCACTTCTCAGGATGGATTCTTGGCCTCTTTGAGTTGGTTGTGATACAGCTAAAGGAATAGGATCGACTTTCCTGATCCCATCCATACCTCTAAAAATAACAAACTTTTGGACTCATACCATCCACAGTTATTGTTAGGGAATCAATTTGATTTGGACATTTAAAAGAAAAAAAAAAAAACAGTGAAACTCAGCACATTTTCTTCCAGATGTATACAAGACAGAATTATTGAGACAATAGAGTAGGTTTGTAGAGTTATTTAAAACAATGCATTTTTTCCATTCGGTAATATAGATTTACTTATCTCGAGCTCAGGACTGACACCCTCCTTTGAGAATATGTCTGGTTTATAGCTGTGAAGACAACACGACCTCCTGGGTCACTGAGGAAACAGTTGACTTGTGTGTGAAGTAAGAATTTTAAATCCCATGTTGAGCATTAAAGTAAAGGGAGATGGAACATAGAAGCTAAAATACAGAAATATAGTAATTATTAAGTTGATTATGATAATTAAATAGCTTATTATTGTCAGTATAACTTCTTACAAATATTTACTAGGGGCCCAAAAGATGATTAGCATTAATCTTAGTTTATCAAGTGCCTTTGTCCAGTTTCTGCTGCTATACCAATACTACAGGCTGTGGGAATTACAAAGAAAACCTTATTTGGCTCCCAGTTCTGGAGGCTGGGAAGGCCAAGATCAGGGCAGCCGCATCTGGTGAGGGCCCTCTTGCTGTATATAATATGGTGAAAGCTCTCAGGTGGTGAGAGAGTACATGCACCCGAAGAAGAGAGTAGGGCCGAGTTTATTCTTTTAATCAAGAGCCAATGGCATTGATCCATTCACAGGGCCTATCATTAGTCATCTCTTGAAGGCCCCACCATTTAACACTATTACAGTGGCAATGAAATCTCACCATAGCATCAAGTTTCTCTGAAAACCAGATTTAAAAAAAATATAATTCTTCAACTGTTACAAAGTATTAGAATTGAGTTTAAAGAAAAAAGTTATTTGGAACACACTATTTGAATTATAAGACATAATTATAATTACAAAAACATTTAATGATTAATTTTATTTCAATATTTTATTAGTTTTTCTTGAAGCACTTAGGCCTCTTATGCTGACATTTGCAGCCCCTTTTTTCCTGTATCACATTCAGGCTTATAATAGCAGCAATTTTAGCTCATACTTGCATCCTTATAAAAATTGAGATTTTTGTTTGTTTTTGACTTACAAAATTTTTAACATTTATAACATCAAGATATTAGATACATTAAGATATAGTTATTGAATAACAAGGTATTTACATTTCAAGTATCATGAGCCTGTCCATTTTGTAGGTTGATCAGTGACAGGAAGGCTGAAATAGATACATCTTTAGTAGCACTGGCATGGATCCCTTAACCCGCAAGGTATGAATTGGTTTCTTTACTGTCAGCATTGCCAATGTCCTCACAAATCTGAGAGTCAAAAACAGTATCATTTAAAATTACAGCAGTGTTAAAATGGTTGTGTCTCAATTGCTTTCTAATCTTTTTTGTTGAAATAAGTATGAATAAGTTTTGTGATTATTAAAAATGTGTTTTAAGTTCAGCAAAAGCTTGCTGGGTTAGATGTGTTTCCATAGACTCTTGAAAACAATGATTTCATCCATTGCTGTTTCAAACTAGCTTAGTGCTTAGATATGACCCCTAGAAGTACTGATTGTATGAGCTGAAGGGACATTTCCAGAATGCATTTGAGGGAAAATGCATGAATTATCATCCTGTGATTTAGAGGTGATTAGGCAAATATGAAAAATTTTGAACCTACCTTGATTTTTCAGGGAAAATTGGTGTGTAATATAAGGTTGTATTTTTTTTGCTTTTTATCAATTATTAGTAAATTATTTAGTACTTGATATGGGTAAAATACTGTACTGGGTTGAGTAATGCATGGTTCCTGGGAAGTTTAAGGTTTAAAGACTTACCTACATGTTTAGCTTTCACATTACTTAGTCTTAATTCCATATTTCAATCATAAAATTTTCTGGAAAAATATTCACATGTACCCATAAGATATTTGTCCACCTATTCTTTTCCAGGGAATTATAAATGCAGAAACCTCACAAATAATGTAACACTGAAAGTGGTGAAGTGATATTATAGGGAACAAACCATGTTTGATTACTCAAAGGACAGGAAATTGTTTCCATGGACTTTAAAACAATTTACATTTAGTTTCCAAACTTTAGGTTCAATAAAGGACTTCTGAACTATTTTCTGTTGTCATAATCTTGGTGACATTATCTGTTTGAGGTTTATTTGATCTTAATAATAAAATACATTTCTGTGCATTTATGAAAAGACAGTCTACTCACCACAGTAGTACTATGTGTATGCTAGTAAAGATATTATTACCATACTTGATGCATGAGAGAATTTATCCAGTCTTCAAATCTTCATGAAAAACTGACATTAAAATTTTCTACATTCCATGAGGGCAACCACAGGGTGTCTGGTGTAAAATCTTTTGGATAGTTTTCTGTCTAGTTTGAATTGCTTTTGTTCATGAAATCATGTTATGTAGAGTTATATCTGAATATCTCATCAGTTGAGATAAACCACAAGTACCTAAAGTGAGCTAGATGTCTGCTTAATCTCAAGAAATCTTCAGATACAGAAATATGGGTTCACTGAAGAGCAAAATCAGTTAATCTTTAAAATGAAGTGTAATGAACCAATAAAAGAACCACAGTTCAAATGTCTGACATCATCCTAAATGTCTTCCAGAGAAGAGAGATTTTCTCATAGTGTGTGTGGGGTGTGGTTTTTTTTTCTTTTTTGACTGCATTTTCTCCATATAGAATAAACAAAGACTCAATTGATTGATGACACAAAACAATTGGTGGCTGTGATTTGGATTTATTGCCTTTATTAGATTAGAAGGAAGTCTATAAATGATATCCTCCTACCCTGTTCTCTGATTAGAATATCTATATATTATTTATTTTCTATCATTATTGAACAAGTAAGTATGACCAAATATTTCTCAGGAGATTATAATATAATAACAAAAATGTTCTATTTTTATTTAACATGACTTTGTTTACTAGATTGCCAAAAATTGATTTATCGGAAGCTGACTTGGCATTTTGTGGTTTCATTTTGTCATATAGAAGGTGGCCTCAGAAAGGAACTAGAGTTATCTCTATGCTTGGACATCAGGGAAACCTCGGCTTTTTCCTTCAGGCATTGGTAAACTAAAGATAAGAGGCTACTTGTGCTAGGATGGATCATTTGCTCTTTAACTTATGGAGAATGACAGCAAGAGTTAATGGAAATAAGAGCATGGCATAGGAGAAATAAAATGGGCAACTGACAACCATGCCCACCTTTCTGTCTCTTTTGAGGAGGCAAGGAGTAGAGATGGTGGAGAGGAGAAGGAGGAAGAAGCCAGTAATATGGACTCGAGACTGAACAGTGTTTTTGTTTGTTTGTTTTTTAATTTCATACTATTTGTTGAATTCTTTAATTAGTGTAGGGTTAACCTTACAGTATTAAGCAAACTGAAAATAGATCTTTGTAACAATTAAGAGTAGGAATAGGAGAGGGAGGATGAAGAAGAGTTGGTATGTGGGAGAGAGGAAGAGTAGGGTGGGAAGTATCTCTATATTCTGAATCTGCATATGGGAAATACATGAAATTTGCATACCTTAAATATAATTTTAAAAAATATATAAAAATACTAGTATTTAAAGACTTAAAATATTTATTTTTACTCTTTCCTTGTACCTTTTAAAAAACGTATTCTCTGTGTGACCATTGACAGAAACTGCAGCATACAGGCTTCTGAAAAGTGAGAAACTGAATTAGTGGAAAGTATGCTGGACTAGAAAAATCTAGTCATATCAAAGCTTCTGTGCCCTTCATTCTAACACCTGTAAAACAACAGATTTATAGATGATCTGCTTAGCTCCTTCTAGTTTTAGTTTATTATGATCTGATATTTCTATAAATTCAGGGGCTAGCACTGTGGCATAGGGGGTAAAATTGCCTCCTATGGCACTGGCATCCCATATAGGTGCCAGTTCACTTCTCGGCTGCTCCAGTTCCAATCTAGCTCTCTACTAACGGCCAGGAAAACCAGCAGAGGATGGCCCAAGTCCTTGGGCCTTTGTACCCATGTGGGAGACCCAGAAGAAGTTCCTGGCTTCAGAATGGCCCAGCTCTGGCCCTTGGGGCCGTTTGGGGAGTGAAAGAGCAAATAGAAGATTCACTCTCATTCATTCCCCCGCCCCCCGCAACCTTTCAAATAAAATATATATGTCTTCCAAACTGGCTTACATGTTTTTATACCTACAGCATTCCAACTGAATATCAGAGACTATTTCCCCAGGGAGGGAAAGTTTATGTTAACTCAATTTAACATAGTTTGCCACTAATTCCCAGAAACTTAGAAGTGGTGAGTCAGATTCTACTTAGAACCAGGTGGACATTACTGAAGACCATTAGACATATCCAGTCCAGAGAACAGAAATGGCGAGTCATTTGGAGTCTGACAGAGAGATTCGAACTAGGAACCTATGTTGGCCGTGAATATTATAAAGGACAAAAAACTATCACTTTAATACTAAACCAAGATCTATTTTAGATTTAAATTGTAGAGCTTATTATGATCTCATTAGATAAAACTCCCATAAAAATTGTGGTGCCAATTTGGCCATTAGGTGATTTTTTTTAATGAAGAGGATGAAATTTAGTGACATACATATCAGATTCAAACCATTAAAAGTTCAGAAACAGTTCATTGGGTAAGAGTGTATACCAACATTTTCCTGAAGTTAGGAGACATATGTGGCTTCTGGCATAAGAGCTGAGAGAATGCAGACTGCATTAATTTGAACAAGGACATGGCAGAGTGACAAATTATATCAAAATCTAAAATGCATGGAGGCAACAGAGGATGGATTGTCTTGAATTTGGATAGAGTTTAGAACGTTCACGGGGCTCCCCTTTTTTGAACTGCTATGGAGAGCAAGTTTAGCTAAAAAACAAAAACAAAAAGCACCAACCGATTCTGCAGAATTGAATCTTAGTATTTAGTCACATATTTTACTAATGCCCCCAACAATAAGTTACATTTTATATCAACAAAATACTGAAGAGGTTCCAAATCAAAATCTTGTCAAACACAACAAACCTTATTACAAAATTTATCCTAAAGAGTTGAGTGTTCCTCAACTCTCTTACTGGCAATTGAGAAAAGATTTTGCTGCATGACTTAACAAACCTGGCTTTACTACCTTACTAGCTATGGCAATGCAGACGCTATGTGATTTGCACATAACTAGATTTCTGGCATGTCAGAGCCCATCTGTAACCAAGTTAACATCCTGGAGACTCATTGCATTATTTTTCGTTTCTTTTTTATTATTATTTATTCATTTACTTGAAAGGCAGAGTTAGAGAGAGAGAGAGAGAGAGAGAATCTTCCCCAGATGGCTACAATGGCCAGAACTGCCCCCTCCAGAGCCAGGAGCTTCTTCCTGGTCTCTCATGTGGGTGCAGGGGCCCAAGTGTTTGGGCCGTCTTCTGCTTTCCCAAATCCTAGCAGAGAGTTGGATTGGAAGTGGAAAAGCCGGGATTTGAACCAGCTTCCATATGGGATGCCAGCACTGCAGGTGGTAACTTTACCTGCTACACCATAGCGGTGGCCTGCATTCTGTTTCAAAGCTTTAATGTTTCTACAGGCCAAATTTGGATATTAATAATAGTATTTTTGGGGGCTGGCACCATGGCTCGCTTGGTTAATCCTCTGCCTGCGGTGCCGGCATCCTATATGGGCGCTGGGTTCTAGTCCTAGTTGCTCCTCTTCCAGTGCAGCTCTCTGCTGTGGTCCAGGAGGGCAGTGGAGGATGGCCCAAGTGTTTGGGCTCCTGCACCCGCATGGGAGACCAGGAGGAGGCACCTGGCTCCTGGCTTCAGATTGGCGCAGCGCCAGCCATGGCAGCCATTTGGGGAGTGAACCAACGGAGGGAAGGCCTTTCTCTCTGTCTCTCCCTCTTGTCTATAACTCTGTCAAATTTAAAAAAAATAAAAAAAATAGTATTTTTCCCTTTGGGATATTTTGGGACTTGAAATACCAAAATCCACATAAAAAGGGTTTACCAATGTGTCTAACATACAGTATTTGAAAACAATATTATTGTATCTACTGTTATATTTCAGATAAGTATTGTTAATGGTTAGGAAAACAAAGTAATAAAAAGGATTAGCCTCAAAATATGGTCAAAACAAAATCTAAATTTTGTATCAAAAAAATGTAAAGGGGACTGCTAGAATCATAGAAAAGCCATAGTAAATATTACATTAAAAAATCATGGTGACAACATACAGCAAGAAAAGCTGCTTCCAAGCACAAAGAGAACTCCAAATCATTGTGGTGTCATCACTTGCAAGGAAATTGAGTTCTTTGTTGCAGTGAGCATCTTTTGAGGTACTTTTTGGCATATCTGTGTACCTTGGGGAAGCATCTATTCAAATTTTTTGCCCATTTTTAAATTGGATTCTCTATATTATTGAGTGTTAGGAGTTCTTTATATATTTTGGGTACAGGTCCCTTTACCGATAAATGATTAGCAAATATTTTCTTCCATTCTGTGGGCTGTGTTTTCATTTTTTTTAAAGATTTATTTATTGGCCGGCGCCGCGGCTCACTTGGCTAATCCTCTGCCTGTGGCACTGGCACCCTGGGTTCTAGTCCCAGTTGGGGCGCCGGATTCTGTCCCAGTTGCTCCTCTTCCTGTCCAGCTCTCTGCTGTGGCCCGGGAAGGCAGTGGAGGATGACCTAAGTGCTTGGGCCCTGCACCCGCATGGGAGACCAGGAGGAAGCACCTGGCTCCTGGCTTCAGATCGGCACAGCGTGCCGGCCCTGGCGGCCATTTAGGGGTTGAACCAATGGAAGGAAGACCTTTCTCTCTGTCTCTCTCTCTCACTGTCTAACTTTGCCTGTAAAAAAGTGATTTGTTTATTTATTTATTTGAAAGAGTTACATAAAGAAGGAGAAGGAGAGAGAGAGAGACAGCAGACAGATCTTCCAGTCTGCTTGTTCACTCCCCAACTGGCTGCAAGGGTTGGAGGTTCAACCATCCGAAGCCAGGGGCTTTCTCCAGGTCTCCCACACAGGTGTGGGGCCCAAGGACTAGGACCATCTTCTGCTTTCCCAGGCTGTAGCAGAGAGCTGGATCAGAAGTGGAGCAGCCGGGACTCAAACCAGCGCCCATTTGGGATGCTGGCACTTCAGGCAGCTTTGGCCTACTACACCACAAAATCGGCCTGCTGTTTTCATTTTCTAGTGATGGTTTTGGTAATGTCTAGTTTGTCTATTTTCCCCTTTGTTGCATGTGGTTCTGGTTTTATATCTTTTTTTTTTTTCCTTCTGAATCCAAGGCCATGAGGCTTTGTTCTTTTTTTTTTTCTTTTTTAAAGTTATGTAGTTTTAGCTATTACACTTAGATCTATACTTAGATCTATGAGCCATTTTGAATTTCTTCTTGCATTGTAAAAGATGAAGTGTTTTTGTTGTTGCTGTTTTTTTTTTTTTTTTCCCAGAACTGTTTGTTGATACTCTGATTTCCTCATTAAATGATCTTGAGTGGGTGGCACTGTCGCCTAGCAGGTAAAGCCACGGCCTCAGTGCCGGCATCCCATTTGGGCGCTAGTTCAAGTTCTGGCTGCTCCACTCTGATCCAGCTCTCTGCTATGGCCTGGGAAAGCAGTGGAAGATGCCCCAAGTCCTTGGGCCCCTGTACCAGCATGGGAGACCCGAAAGAAGCTACTGGCTCCTAACTTCAGATCAGCACAGCTCTGGCCGTTGTGGCTAGTTGGTTAATGAACTAGCGGATGGAAGACCTCTTTCTCTCGCTCTGTCTCTCTGTCTCTGTTTCTCTGTCTCTCTCTCTCTGCTTCTCCTTTTCTCTCTTTAAAAAAAAAAACAAACTTGATACCTTGTCAAAATTGGTTGACCATAAATGTAAGCCTAATACTTCTTTTAAAATCTATACTTTATCTAACTTGTTACAGTTAAACAGAAAACTTTCTTTCTTAAAGATAATTTGTAATAAATTCTCATTTCATTCAGATGTTTCAGCTGAAATGAATTTTATTTCCATCAGTTAAATACATTTTGTCTTCCTTATGGTATATTACTAAATTAGACTATTTTAATGTTAACTATTCAGAGGAAAACTATTAATTTGAATGGAAGTTGTTTATAGCTAACAAGAAAATACTTGAATTTCAAATCATTATATTTTCATTACTTTTTCATTTTTTTCTTTTATTTAATAAACACAAATTTTGAAAGTATAACTTTTGGATTATAGTGGTTATATTTTTATTACTTTAACTCATTTAACTTCAGATTTCCAAAAGTATATTCATTTGAAGTAGGGTAGCTTTTTATTAATTTGAACCCATATATTCTTTTTATGGAATCTATCCATCCAGTGTAATTTTTTGACTAGTATGTCATTTAAATAGATTATAGCTTGAATGCCATGCTTTTTAAATTGAAGAACTAAAATACAGGACAAAATATATCTCATAGGTTTAAAAATTGAGATGTTAAAGTTTATCAAATAAGAATGAGCAATTGCTTTTACAAATAGTATCAATAAAACCTCAACATATAACATTAAGACAAAACCCCGTAGGTGTTTTTATTAGCCAGGAAGATAAATATTGTATAGGGAGCAAGTATTTGGCTTAATGGTTAAGATGGTATTTAAGATGTTCGTCCTGCAGATTAGAGTGCCTGGATTCAAGTTCTGACTCTACTCGCAATTCTAGCTTTGTACTGATGCATACTCTGGGAGGCAGTCGTGATGGCTCAAATAATTGGGTTCTTGCCACCCTCCGGGAAACTTGGATTGTTTCTGGCTCTCAGGTTTTTTAATCTGTTGCCTCTCTCTGGGAAGTGAATCCGTGGATGGAAAATTTCTCTCTGCCTCTCCCTCCTTTTCTCTTTGATGTTCTGCCTTTCAAACAAATAAAATTATTTAATTAAAAATAATTTTAAGCTGATATATCCTGAGATCAGAATCTACTTTGAAAAATTCATAACAGCAAAGTAGTGAAATTTGGGGCTGGCATTATGGCATAGTGGGTTAAGCCGCTGCTTAAGACAGCTGCATCCCACTTGGGCACTGGTTTGGGTGCCGGCTACTCCACTCCTGATCCAGCTCCCTGCTAGTGTACCTGGGAAAGGAGCTTGAACCCCTACAGCCACGTGGGAGACCTGGATGAAGCTCCAGGCCCCTGGCTTTGGTCTGGCCAGCCCTGGCCTTTGCGGCCATTTGTGTAGTGAACCAGAGGATAGAAGATCCCTCTCTCCATTTTTTTTTTTTAAGATTTATTTATTTATTTATTGGAAAGTCAGAGCCACACAGAGAAGGAGAGGCAGAGAGAGAGAGAGAGGTCTTCCATCCACTGGTTCACTTCCCAGATGGCCGAAATGGCCAGAGCTGCACCGATCTGAAGCCAGGAGCTTCTTCCAGGTCTCCCATATGCATGCAGGGGCCCAAGGACCTGGGCCATCCTCCACTGCTTTCCCAGGCCATAGCAGAGAGCTAGATTAAAAGTGGAGCAGCTGGAACTTGAACTGGCACCCATTTGGGATGCTGGCACTACAGGTGCGGCTTTACCCGTTATGCCACAGCGTCGGCCCCAATCCCTCTCTTCTATTTGTGTCTTCTTCTTTGTGTATAACTCTTAAATAAATAAATCTTAAAGTGAAATTTAACAGAATAAAGTAATAAAAGTAGTTATTTGTAGTCTGAAAATTTATATTTTTGTCATTTGAGAAAAAATATCAGCCCCTTGATAAGAAGTGGAATTTTGCTGACAGGCGTTTCTGTTTCTTTATTTGTTAGAAACCTAAAAGAGCATTTATAAGGTAAATATGTATAATGAAAATGAGGCAGAGTTCAAGTCACTAAATTAAGAAAAATAACTAGTTTTTTTAAATAATAATCTGGGGGTAACATTTAGCATAGCGGTGAAGAGGTTGCTTGAAATGCCTGCGTCCTGTGTCTGAGTGCCTGGGTTTCAGTGTTGCTACAGTCGTGCAGCAGGTGATGGTTCAAGACCTTGGCCTAGCCTAGTCCTGGCTTTTGGGAGCATTTTGGAAATGAACCAGTGGATGGATGATCTGTCTCTCTGCCTTTCAAGTAAAACAAAACAAAACAAAACAAAACAAAATTTACATGTATAAAAATTTATATACTAGATTTAAAAGGAATAATATACTCTATTGGTCCAAGAATTTCCTTTTTTGTTTCTTTTTAAGAATTTCCTTTTTAAAGCTCCTAGTATGTATTTATTGTTTTACAGCCAGCTTTGGGTCAATATAATAGCGAGTGTTTATGGTTAGGCAAAGTTTGCCTTATTATCTTCTACTCCGTTTTTTGAGATGGTTCTTTTTTTTTTTTTAATAAATATAAATTTCCAAAGTACAACTTTTGGATTATAATGGCTTTTTCCTCCCATAACCACCATCCGACCCGCAACTATCCCATCTCCCACTCCTTCTCCCATCCCATTCACATCAAGATTCATTTTCAATTATCTTTATATACAGAAGATCAGTTTAGCATATACTAAGTAAAGATTTCAACAGTTTGCACCCACACAGAAACACAAAGTATAAAGTACTGCTTGAGTACTAGTTATACCATTAATTCACATAGTACAACACATTAAGGACAGAGATCCTACATGGGGAGTAAGTGCACAGTGACTCTTATTGATTTAACAGTTTACACTTTTGTTTATGGCATCAGTAATCACCTGAGGCTCTTGTCATCAGCTGCCAGGGCTATGGAAGCCTTTTGAGTTCTCCAACTCCAATCTTATTTAGCCAAGGCCATAGTCAAAGTGGAAGTTCTCTCCTCCCTTTAGAAAAAGGTACCTCCTCCTTTGATGGCCCGTTCTTTCTACTGGGATCTCACTTGCAGAGATCTTTCATTTAGTTAGTTTTTTTTTTTCCCCACAATGTCTTGACTTTCCACTGAGATGCTTCTCTTAACATGCCAAGTTGTGTAAGTTTCCTATGGCTTTTGTAACAGAAGTGCCATAACTTGTGGCCTAAGACAACAGAAATTTATTCTCCCACAATTCTTAGAAGTTAGAAGTCAGAAATCAAGAGGGTGACAGAACCATAGACTTAAAGGGAGGATTCTTTTCCTCTTTCAGGTTATGGAAGCCATAGGCATATGTTATGTTGATTTGTAGATTCCTAACTCCTGTCTCCACCTGGCCATCTTTCTTTTGTGTGTGTGCCTATGTCTCTTATAAAGACAGATTAAATTAGTCTATTCTAATCCAGCATGACGTCATCTTGATTTGAATATACATGCAAAGGCTATTTCCAAGTAAGGTCATGTTCACTGGTACCCCTGGTTAACACTTGGACATATCTTTTTAGAGGACCACAATTCGACCCCACAGTACTCACGTAGTATCTTTAATTTTAAAGTGCTTCTGTTATGGTGACCCACTCAGTTTCTTTTTCTGTTATCTTTGAATTTCCTCCTTCCTTCCCTCCCACCCTCCTTCCCTGCCTTCCTTCATTCCTCCCATCCATCCATCCAATAAATGAAATGAACATCTGATATGTGCTGCACATTGTCCAAAGGTATAAGGACACAGGATAGCATTAAATAAAATTTGTGACCTCATGCACATACATTTATTAGTAGTTGATAATCCAGAGATTAAATGTATAACACATCTTTAATAATTGTTACAATGATAAATAAGATACAGAATATCAAGAGATGTGGGAACAGATAGGCTTGGCATATAGATGGGAGTTACATTTCCGACAGGATGGTCAGGGCCACCCAGCTACCTCATCTGAATCTTATCTGAATCTGTAGCTGGTTACCAGGAGTTTAATATGTTGACTGATTCATGTAATTTATTGAAAAAGTCTTTTTAGAAATAATTTTTAAAATCTGATGAGTGGTGCTAATATAGATTTTATTTTAGAAAGTAGTAAATTGGAGTCTCTGAAGAGCCTCTCTTGCTGTATTCATCTAATAGATGTTCAGTGTGCCAGGAGCTGTGTTAGGTCAGGGGGCATGAACAAGGTGTCTTTTGTCCTCATGGAGCTTAATTTTACAGAGTCCCCTCTTAAAATCCTAATATAATGTGGAAACTCGCATTACAAAGAACCAGCAGCTGGTTGATGCATTGGAGTGCCTCAGTTCAGTTTTTACTGTACTTATAACCTCCTTCTGATGTCTACACAAAAGAATTGAATATAATCTCATTAGTTGTCTAAAAGACATTCCCTTCATACTCAGATCTTACTGACTAAAGATTGTGTGTTAAAATTATATGAAGGTGAGAAAACTTTAAGTGAGAAGTCTTGATGACTGACCCCCAAATAAACTTCAGAACTGTTTTCCTTGGATTTAATGTTTTCACCTTATTTTTACCGAAATATTATTTATGGTGGAAAGTATTGTGAGCTGCAAAAGTCCACATGTGAATCATGAAAGCTGGTATTGACTAGATTTTATTTGATGATTTGTTTATTGATTTTTAAATATAGAATAAAAAATCATGTATGTTCATTTAAAGAAACAAATCTTCATTTTCTGGAAGACAAACCAGAGTTTGCTGAGTGGTTCACCTAAAAACGACCTAAGTTGTTACCCTGGTTTCCTGTAGACTGTGTATATCTGCCAGCTATTGTTTTACTAAGATGAATGAATCTCTGCCAGAGAATTTAAAAGCTCTTTTAGAACTATAAAATTCCTTAGTGTACAGAAACAAAAATTTGCTGAGCTAAATGTTCATCAAAAGGAAAAATCTCCACACAAGCAGATTGTGCCTTTAGATTTTCTTGTATATCATGTTAAGACAAAAATTGTGGAATGCATCTGTTAGTAGTCTGAAAACCAGATTAAATCAGAATGGGATCTGAAAAAATCTCACTGGTGCTATGCCAGCCCTGTAGGATAGAACGGCAGCCCTGGCAGCCGCTAACTGCCTACTAAAGTTTTTGTCTGGCGTCTGTGACTCAGACTAACATCACCAGTCCTGATATTTTTCAGCTTTTCTGAGGCTGAGGATCCTGGCTTCCCATTTATTGTGTGTTTCATCTCACATTGATACTTTTTTTTTTTTCCCCTGCTTGGCCCTCCTCCAACAAGTAACTTGTTTTACAGATATTTTTATAACCAAACTGAGACTGTCAAAGTCCTATTGTTGGGGAGTGAAATACATACACTTTAGCAATTGTAAAACTACTGGTTGTTTATTTTTCTTACAAACCTGATAATCTAAGATTTTTATTAGTATTAAAGATTTTATCCACAAACAATATAGGTTGATTTGGTGCCCACTTCCAATTCCCTATAGACCACATACATGGAATGTTGGTTATAAAGAGAATAACACTGTTGATATCGCCTCTAGATTTTTTTGGTTTGATTACAATGGCATGTAATTTTAATGCTACAGTACTAAGTAACCCTAATTGTTAGGAAATTTTCAAT
Source organism: Oryctolagus cuniculus (assembly GCF_964237555.1). Lineage (NCBI taxonomy): Eukaryota > Metazoa > Chordata > Mammalia > Lagomorpha > Leporidae > Oryctolagus > Oryctolagus cuniculus. The sequence goes on from NC_091439.1 coordinate 55,882,373, forward strand.
GTGTTTTGCTAGTGTGTGTGTGTGTGTGTGTGTGTTCATTTGGGGTTTGGTTGGTTAAAATGGACCATTTCTGAAGACAGGGACATACGTTCGGTCCCTATGAGTCTGGGGTATATTTTCTTCCATGATTATTCACCATCTTGCAATCATTTAAGCACGGATCATTACTCTTACCAATATATGTAATTATTGGGAGAATCCAGGCAACAGAGTAAGAATGTATTGAGATGAATCCATCAAGACAATGAGACCCTGTTTTCTAATGAGGGTCAATAGGGTTACTTTCAAGGATTAAAATTATGTGGAGGACACTTTTTTATATCTGTGATAGAATGTCATAGCACAGGTCTGTTACGTTTTACATCATATAATCTGGTGAATTTTCATGTTAGATCAAACATTTAATTCATTGGAAAAAAACAGAATTAAGCTAAATTTACAATTTGGACAACAAAAGTTTAGTTGAATTGGTTATCTATTATAGTATAGTAGGAAACTCAAATTTAATAGCTTTAAATCAAATAATCACTTACAAATCTGTAACCTAGACAAGACTTGTTTTTATTTCAACTGAGGTTGCACTCACAAGGATGGTAAGTTGGTGCTTATTGTTAGCGGGGAATTCAGATGAACTCTTGACCAGGGTTCCTAGATCTTCACCTGTGTCTCCCCATTGGATTTTTAAACTTTCTCATCAGCATGGCAGTTTTTTCCCCAAAACAAATATTCAAAAAGACAGGAAGTGAAAGCTGCCTGCATTTTAAGCTCTGAATCTAGAAACTGGTACCTCTCTTGTACTATGCTCTATTGCGGAAATAGTAGCAGAGTGCATTAAAATTTAAGGGAGTGGAAAAAGACCTCATTCCTTGAGGAGGGAGTGTCAAATTTGCAGATGTTAATTATCTACCACAGACATTTGCTCTGATAAGTAGAAAATATGATCAGTGTATCAGAAAAAAAGCATTCTTGTTATTTCTGTAGATTCTGTGAGTCACAGTCCAAAACATTAGACTAAAATCAGCAGATACCGTGATTAGATAATTAGCATTCTCAAAATCTATTCTATTGTTTTGAATTTTTCTGCTTTTCTTAGAAGATTTTATTTTACAGAGTTTGTGGGGGGAGAGAGCGAGAGTGAGAGCCAGAGAGAGTGAGAGGTTAGTCTTCCATCCACTGGCTTACTCCCCAAGTGACTGCAACAGCAAGGGCTGGGCTGGGCTAGGCTGGGCTGGGTTGGGCCAGGCTGAAGCTGTCTTTATTTGTGTCTCCCTTATGGGTGCATCTTCCACTGTTTTCTCAGGCGCATTAAAAGGGAGCTGGATCAGAAGTGGAGCAGCTTGGCCTACAACTATCACCCATGGTGGTGCTGCAGATGGCAACTTAACCCATAATGCCACAATGCTGGCCCGAAATTTTTCTGTTTCTAAGCACACACCAACACATAAATCCCCTGTAGTAAACTTGAAGACATCACCACTTCTGAGCAGAAACAGGCTGCCTTTTGTCAGTAGTCTGCAAATGTTTTAGGTTATACATCTCCATTATTACTTGTATAAAGCAAACATTTCTTATATGGTGAAGAATGTTAAGTAGAGACTTATGTCACTCATTCTTACACTATCATTCCTGCAGCAATAGATAGATAATTCTGCATCTCCATCTCTGTTAGTGAAATTTTTGAACATGTAATATACATGTACCAGAGTACTAATATTTTATTTGTTTACATAAAATTTAGACATTAAAAACTAAAACATAAAAAATTTAAGAATTTAAACGTTCATTCCCCTAATATGCCTGGATTGGTGCACTTCATTTTGGGGCAATCTGGGGTATTGTTTTCTCTTTCCTTGGCTTCCTACTTCCCTCTGTGTTAACCTGTAGAAGATAGTCTGCAGTTTCTTCTCCTCCAATATAGCCTTGCTCTCTCTCTATATATATCCTCAGATCAATAAGAGGAGGCTAATTTCCTTCCCCTTTAATCCAGACTGGCCTTTGTGATTTCTCAACCAATATAATGTGGCAGAAGTAATGCTACAAGACTTCTGAGCTAGATTCTGTGAGGACTTGCGACTTCCCCTTATGCCTTTTATAATGTTTGCTCTGAGGGTGTTCCCTTTTGGAACTCAGCCTCTGTGCTGTATGAATGCCAAGCCACATAGAGTCTATGTATAGGTGCTCCTGTTGCTGGTCGTAGCTGGCTGCCAGCCAGGTGCATGAGCCATCTTGGATGTCTGGCCCAGTCAAGCCTTCAAATGACTGAAACTTGAGCCCTCTTCTGTAACCACATAAGAGAACCACCCAGTTGAGCCTACAGAGCCATAAAAGATAATAATAAATTATTCTTTTAAGTCATTATGTTTACAAGTGATTTGCTACACAGCAATAGCCAGATCATCATTAGTTCTTATTCTATATAATAAATCTCTGATGAGTCATGACTAAAAACTTCTTACTAAAAATATTACAATGATGTGTTATTTTATAGATGAGGAAACTGAGACTCAGGAGTTAATTTCTCCAAGAGCAAACAATCAGGAAAAATAAGGATTATAATTCAAAATGCAAGTCTTATGGTTATGAAAGCCCACATTCTGAATATGAGCAGCATTGTTGTGGGTTAGCTATAGTGCAATACTGAATATTGTTCAGAACGGTTGTCAGAGGTGCTGAACAGAATAGGGCAAATGAGAGCTCCAGTCAGATCCTTGGGATCCTTGGGACTTAGGAAGGGGTGGAATGAAGAGCTATACTGGGAATACAATTTGGCAAGGTCAAAGAATCCTCAGCAATGGTAATGTCTCCTAAACTTCCCAGGGACACTGTACAGCAGAAAGAGCTTTGTTTTTTCTTAATATATACATAGTTAACATTTAAAAAAAATTTTTTTTCCATAGCATCTTCCAGGTTAATAGAATGGGATGCCAACCTACCACAATGCTACTTAAGAACACTCTTGTTCCCGTAGTTCTTCTGCAGTTTTTTTCCTCCCATCTCCCACCGACATTAATACCATCCTGAAGGATTAGAATGAGCAGAGGGCTAAGAAGTTTTAAGGGGATTCAGAAACAAAAAATATCACTCATTCCCTTCTGAGGTGGTGGGCTTTACCTGGGGCTGGGTGAAGTAGCTGGAACGTAGAGGGATGTCGCAGTCTTAAATTGTAATAGGGACTGACTTTCTAGGCATCTATATTTTGCAACTTAAGGAAATCATGGCATTTTTGTTTACCTAAGAGTAATCAAAATTTTCATGAATGAGTTTTCTACCATGGTAGGGGAAGAATTTAATTCACTCTAAGTTATAAAGAGATAAAGAATTTTAAAATGTTTATAGCTCCTGTTCTTAACTGATACATGAAACTATACATGTTTGTGGGGTACCATATGAGGTTTCAACATATGTGAACATTGTGCAATATCTAATCTGGGTAAACATCTATCTCAAGCATTTGTCATCTCTGTGTGGTAAAACATTGAAGTCTTTTTTTTATCTCTTTCTTTTTTTATTTAGTAAATATAAATTTCCAAAGTACAGTTTATGGATTACAATGGCTCTCCCCCCCATAACTTCCCTCCCACCCGCACCCCTCCCATCTCCCGCTCCCTCTCCCATTCCATTCACATCAAGATTCATTTTCAATTATCTTTATATACAGAAGATTGATTTAGTATATATTAAGTAAAGATTTCAACAGTTTGCACCCACACAGAAACACAAAGTGTAAAATACTGTTTCAGTACTAGCTATAGCATTACTTCACATTGGACAACACATTAAGGACAGATCCCACATGAGAAGTAAGTATACAGTGACTCAAAACATTGAAATCTTTCTTCTAGCTTTTTTTTTTTCAAGAAAATATATACTACATTTCTATCTATGTTCACCCTACTATGCAGTAGAACCACAGGAACTTCTTACTCCTATGTAACTGTAATTTAGTATCCATTTCGTAGCCTTCCCCCATTCCTACTCTCTCCAGCCTTTGGCAACCACCATTCTGTTCCTCTTATATGCTGGATTTTACTCTTCATCGTGGCTACTATCTAAGCTTTCATCTCGTGGCTAAACTGTGTTCTGCACTGTTTTATAGGGTGGACAGAATCCTAAAAGAGCTACAGTCATGAATTCAGGTAAATCATGATCTCTTTTTGAAGAGAAATGAATTTTAAAGTTTTAATCAAAAGAAGATTGCGCCGGCGCCGTGGCTCACTAGGCTAATCCTCCGCCTTGCAGTGCCGGCACACCAGGTTCTAGTCCTGGTCGGGGCGCCGGATTCTGTCCCGGTTGCCCCTCTTCCAGGCCAGCTCTCTGCTGTGGCCAGGGAAGTGCAGTGGAGGATGGCCCAAGTGCTTGGGCCCTGCACCCCATGGGAGACCAGGATAAGTACCTGGCTCCTGCCATCAGATCAGCATGGTGCGCTGGCTGCAGCGCGCTGGCCGTGGCGGCCATTGGAGGGTGAACCAACGGCAAAGGAAGACCTTTCTCTCTGTCTCTCTTTCTCTCTCATTGTCCACTTTGCCTGTCAAAAAAAAAAAAAAAAAAGATTGCTTTGTTGAACGAACAGACACTCAGAAGTTCCAGACCACTTTATTGTTAAAATTTCTGTACAAAATATTATTCAACACAAAATGGAGTTTTCTGATGACATTATGTGACTTGTTTTCATGATTATACTAATAGGAGCCTTTCAGCTCTTAACATTTTTTGAAGCTTCTTCTCTTTATATTGCATCCTCCATTTTTCCTTCCTAAAATTTATCCATAATAGGATTCTTTGTAGTGTCCTAAACAGTCAATAGTCTTTCAACAAAACAATATATTAGAATTTAAAAAAAAAAAACAAAAACCTGGAAATCACCATGTTTATTAACTTTTGAGAAAAAAATCCTGCTGTTAAATTATCTGAATGAGATGCAAAAGTATAAATTTTTCTTATTGATTAATATTTTCTTAGAAAAAATTTTTTCTTGCAGGGGTCTTCATCTTCTGGATGGAGTGGGGGGCTATATCTTCAGGGGATAATAATAATTAAAAAAACCTTTGGTACATGTTTGAACGAATGAATGCAGATGGAAAGAACATAGTATGAAACTGATTACATAATTTTTTTGTATACTGGAGTACTTCTATTTAGAAGCGTTAAGAGCTAGCTTGTATGTAAATTGAACTCATTCATCCAAAGTAGTTTTATCCAGATTGATGCATGGTAAAAATGATGCAAGACTCACTTTGAGTTGTCAGCTGTATTATAGCTGTTTCAATGGTGTGATGTTCATATTATTACATATTATACCTTCATCAGCAGACGGACCTCTGTTAAGTGGCAGAAAATTCTGGTTTATGATCACCAGGAAAAGTGATGATTACATTGGACCTAGTATAAAACACCCACCCACCCACACACACACACACACACACACACACAATCTTAATAATTTTGGAAGGCGTTTCGGAGTGTCTTGGCAGTCCTTGTCATAGTGTCACAAGGAAAAGCAGTTTTGTAATCGAGCATGCACATATCTTGTTATTGATAGATAACTAGGACTGACCTGCAAAGCATAACTTCAAGTATGTGTTTGGATGAATGAATTCTCAATGAAATATTCACTTCCTTTTGTTTCTAACTTTGTCTAACATCTTCAGTATTGATCCTCTGAGCAATAACAAATGCAGTTAGTAGTCCTTAGCTTGTAAATAGAATTAGCAGACATTAGAAGTTATAGAGTCATGTCTAGTGTTTATTTCAAAACAATGGTTAACACATAATTTCTCTTTTCTTCGACATCATCTGAACAGATCAGCAACTGTCTTCTCCCTAACATCTGTTTAAGAGAGAACTATGCAATAGAAAATTAGCATTTTGAGAAATCTCAATGAAAACTGATATTCAACACCTGAGCTCTATACTAAGTGTTTTGTCAGTGAATGAAGCCTCAGGGATGAGCCATCAGGAGAGTAGAACTGTACTGAGGATCTGGAATGATCTTACAATTCACTCACGCTCTGATATTACTTTACATCACTGTAACTATGCTTCAGGAAGATTGCCAAGTTGTTAAAGCCGCCCCCTCCCCCAACCTCTACAGCTAATTGATGATCTGATATGGGATGCCTTGACTCAGTCCTGTCATATATATATACACAGTGAGATCCAGGGGCAGCTGGCATGCTCCCTGTTAATTTCTTTGCTTGGCAGTATTCTAAAGGAGCATGGGGCATGCAGAAACACTTGGCACTTCACCTAAAAGCAAAGAGGTATGCTAGTTATCCCTAGGATGAGGGTAAACAGGATGTTAACCAGGGTCACTAATGTGTTAGCTGTCAGGTTAAGAGCTGTAATTTATGGGTCAGGGGGTAAAATTCTGACTTTCTTGTTTACAACCATAAATTCATAGTTCTAAATTCTGGGCTGAAGTTAGGTACCTAGAGCAGATTTCTGTACACAACTAAGGAATGTCAATGTAAAGAACATCATTTGGTGAAGTTTGAGGCCAAATTCAGCAGATTGGATGGGTCCTTGGGGGTCACTGATGTATGATGGCAGACAGTAGACATGAGGGAGTTGTCAGACTGCCACCAGGGCTTTCCTTTCCCACTCATCCCCTCCTTGATTCTTGCCAAATCTGCTTTGCATTTGAGGTTGATTGAAGTGGGTCTCACTGTTAACCTGTCAACTGAAACCCCTGTGATTTAGGGAGCTTTTTGTTCACTTGGTGCAAACAAAAACTGGAGTAAAAAATCTGGATCCTTTTAGAGCACTGGAGATGACCAAACAGAACAGCATCTGGACTTACCCTCCAATTAATGGAAAAGTGTTGTCAGGTGCAAGAGATGAAATCTTGTGAGAAAGGTGGTCCTGCAGTGCCAAAAGTTTGTTGTGGGTAATGACCTCTGTGGAGTCGTTCAGAAAGCCCTGGAAAGCATTATAAAGAATTATACCATCTTGAATTTAGGTGGATTTATTCTTCCTAAGAGCACAAAATGCTTTCGCATAGAGATTATCTCATTTATCTTCATAACATCAGTGTGAAATAGTTTGTGGCAGGTATAATTATCTTGTTTTTATGAAGAGAAGATGAGGTGCCAGGGAGAGCCAGTGAGCCATGGAATGTTTAGTGTTTTTCTTTGCAAATAGGTGAAAATACTTCACAGGTATCTGAACCAATCTTTATTACATGCAAGCCTTTTTTATGGGTGAGTTGAAGGATATTAACTATCTTGTGCCGTAAGATAACTCTAGCAAAAAGCCCTAAGTTGCCATCCGTTAACTACTATATATTAAGTGTATTTTTGGTGAATTGAAAGGACAATGAATGGGAAGAAATTTGCTCTGAAAAATGAGTTAAAGTAATCTCGTTTAGTACCTGAAAACTGGAACTTTACATTGCCTAGCAGGGTGAAACAGAACCAGATGTTGATTTTTCCAGGGCAAAAAATAGCCTGATGTGAGCACTTCGGTCATGGTATCTGGGGGTTGATCCAGACTTGATGCATTGTTATGAGATTACATCAGAGACACAGTGAAGAAAAATGATGTAAAATTATGAAACGTGAATTGGACTCTTTAGAAAAAAGATGGTGGGTAAATTAAGTAGAGTCTCAAGAGCCCTTGAATTACATTTGAGGAAAGTGTTAGGTGAAACTTTATTAGATAGCATACAGGGTTCTCTGAGGCAATAGCATATCTAAAACGCAATGACAATCAACATAGAAGATGATATCCTCCCTTGCATGTCTGGGTAAGTGATCAGTGGCCTGGCAGCTTGATGGTGTCAGAACCCAGGATCCTTCTGTCTTCTGTATTTGAGCTGAGGCTTTCATTTTATGATCTAATATTACTGTTCTTTCTTTTTTTTTCTAGTCAGTGGGGACAGGGAGAGGGAGGTGGTAGAAAACCTATTCCTGGGCCGGCGCCGCGGCTCACTAGGCTAATCCTCCGCCTTGCGGTGCTGGCACACTGGGTTCTAGTCCCAGTTGGGGCGCCGGATTCTGTTCCGGTTGCCCCTCTTCCAGGCCAGCTCTCTGCTGTGGCCAGGGAGTGCAGTGGAGGATGGCCCAGGTGCTTGGGCCCTGCACCCCATGGGAGACCAGAAGAAGTACCTGGCTCCTGCCTTTGGATCAGTGTGGTGCGCCGGCCGCAGCGCACCAGCCGCGGCGGCCACTGGAGAGTGAACCAACAGCAAAGGAAGACCTTTCTCTCTGTCTCTCTCTCTCTCACTGTCCACTCTGCCTGTCAAAAGAAAAAAAAAAAAAAGAAACCTATTCCTTAAAAAAAAAATCACTTATTTGACTGGCAGCCATAAAACAGAGCTCACCAGCTCCTAGTTGATGGTTTATTTTTCAAATGCCTGCAACATCTTGGGCCAAGCTAGCCAAAAACCATGATCCAGGAACTCAATCTACGGGTCTCACATGAATACAGGAACCCAACTACTGGAGTCACCATTGCCCCTTTCTAGGGTTTGCACTGTGAGGATATCGATCCTAGGTATTAAATGTGGCACATGGGCATCTTAACTGATTCTAGACCAAATACTTGACCCTGCTCCTTATATTTGAGTACACAGACCAGAAGTCTTACATGTCAGTGTTTGTCTGTGATCCGCTGGCCAAAATTCAGTCTGATGGCAATATCTAACTTCAGAAGAACCTGAGAAATGTAATAGTCTCTAGCCAAGCAGCCATATTTCTAACTAAAATGGGAAGGTCTGACTATTAAAACAAAAAGGAGAGAATGGATATTGTAAAACCAGCAACTTCAAGAACAAACCAGAACAAACAAAAACAAAAATTTTGCAGCAGATTTTTAATCTATTTTAAGATATATCATTGCAGCTAGTGCTGTGGCACAGTGCATTAATGCCCTAGCCTGCAGCACCAGCAACCCACATGAGTTACAGTTTGAGTCCCGGCGGCTCCTCTTCTGATCCAGCTCTCTGCTATGGCCTGGGAAAGCAGTAGAAGATGGCCCAACTCCTTGGAACCCTGCACCTGTGTGGAAGACCTGGAAGAAGCTCCCAGCTCCTGGCTTCAGATCAGCTCAGCTCTGGCCATTGGGGTCATTTGGGGAGTGAACCAGTGGATGGAAGACCTCTTTCTGTAACTCTGTCTTTTAAATAAATAAAGTAATTCTTTTAAAAAGTGATATATCATCAACTCTGTTTTAGAGCTAAATGCTATGTAACCAGCATTCTGGATAATGTTACTAATGAATGCATGTTGCCTAATATATTTTTATTTATTTGAGACTGTGATATAGCTGACCCATTTGGATAATGAATTATGTCTGCCTCGTAAGGGCAAAATTAAGTTCACCACTTTTTACCATGCTCCATAGTACTTTTTACAGAAGCAGTCATATTGTGGTAAAGAAATTCCTTTGGGGTAGACATTTGATACAGTAGTTAAGATGCCTCTTGAGGTGCCTACATCAAGTGCTTTGGTGAGTTCTGCCTCCACTCTGAATTTTAGTTTCTTGTAGATGTGTATCGTAAGAGGCAGTAGGTGATGGTTTACATAGTTGTGTCTGTGCAACCCATGTGGGAGATTCAGATTGAGTCTTTAGCTTCCATCTTGAGCCTGACCTATCCCAGGCTGCTGTGGATAGCTAGAGAGTGGATTGGAGCATATTCTCTCTCAATTTCTCTCTCTAACACACATACACATACACACACACACAAACACACACACACATGCACACATTCCCTCTCCCTCCCTCACCTCTCTCTTTCTTTCTCTTTGCCTCTCTCTCTCTTTTTTTTTTTTTTTTTTTTTTTTTGACAGGCAGAGTGGACAGTGAGGGAGACAGACAGGGAGAAAGGTCTTCCTTTTGCCGTTGGTTCACCCTCCAATGGCCGCTGCGGCCGGCGTGCTGCGGCTGGTGCACCGCGCTGATCCGATGGCAGGAGCCAGGTACTTATCCTGGTCTCCCATGGGGTGCAGGGCCCAAGCACTTGGGCCATCCTCCACTGCACTCCCGGGCCACAGCAGAGAGCTGGCTGGAAGAGGGGCAACCAGGACAGAATCCGTCGCCCCGACCGGGACTAGAACCCAGTGTGCCAGCGCTGCAAGGCAGAGGATTAGCCTAGTGAGCTGCGGCGCTGGCCTTCTTTGCTTCTCAACTACATACACTTTTAAAAATTAAAGAAATTTCTTTAATGCACACATACACACTAAGATAGTAAAGTTTGGGTAACATTTAAAGAATTATTACAAAATCAAAATATCAGGGTAGAGTAGGAGGTACCATTTAACTGCAAGAGAGGGTAGTGAAAAAATTCCCACTGACTAGAGTGCTGGGAATAGCTTTTCATGAGCCTGGGTGTGAATTTTCCTTCTGTTGTTTTTATAGGTATTGTAATACATTTTAAAAAGTTTCCTCAACATATTTTACAAAATGCTTTAATTTCAAAGGTAGAACTCACAAAGTATCAAGCTTCTTCCTGCTTGAAGAGATGCAAAGAGAGATCTTGTATGTGCTGGTTCACTATCTGAATGGCCACAGTAGCCAGTTCTGTGCCAGGCCAGAACCAGGTACTCCCTCCTGGTCTTCTATGTGGGTGGCAGCAGCCAAAGCACTTGGGCCATCTTCTCAGGTGCCTTCTCAGGAAGCTGGATAGGAAGCATAGTCTAGATGTCAGTGTGACAAGTATTGGCTTAATCTGCTTTGCTACAACACCAGCCCCTCCAATTCTATATTTTTAACTTTAAAAAGACTGTGTACCTTTGTCGCTCCCCGTCTTCGTGGAGGAACGACACAGGACCCTGCGCTGTTCTTTCGTCTGCTCGGCCCTCCCCGGGTTTGCTGCTGGTTCTTCCCGGGCTGGCTACTATCCCTTCCACCTCCGTGGAAGGGCAGTTCCCCCTGGCCACATTCCCCACTTCCGCAGGGGAGCGGCACACCGCCGGCCGGCTCTTCTCGGGGGCTGCACAGGTGTTCCTTCAGCTAGATGTTCCCCATAGATGTTCCTGGTGCATGCCGTCTCTCTCCTCCTTTATAGTCCTCCTCCGCCAATCCCAGCTCGGCTGCCCACACGCCGAGTACGCTGCTCTCCAATCAGGAGCAAGTCCTACAGTTAATTGGTTGAACTGGAGGCAGCTGTGCGGAAGCTGTTTACTTCTCTCCCAGCGCCATATTGTGGGAGAGCAGATGCATAGAATAAGTCCTAATTCCAGTAACTTAGTCTAGTCCGAGCTGCTCCCCACAGAGGAGAGCAGATGCATAGAATAAGTCTTAATTCCAGTAACTTAGTCTAGTCCGAGCTGCTCCCCACATACCTTTTTTATTTGTTAACTAGGAGGAAGATTGTATTCTACAATGTCTGCGACAGCTCCCCTACAACACACATCTTTCTCCCACTCTGCCAATACAGCTGTTCTATTATTTGAGACTCAATCCATATTCAGTGCATATTATGACTATTAGAAATGCCACAGCTGGACCACTGGTGTTTTATGATTACCCTTTTCTCCTGTAATTAAAACATTGTTCTGCTTTATTTGCTTATCTTTCTTTGTATTCCTCACTATTTACTTCACCTTAAGATACTTGACTAAAACTTTCAAAATCCATGTCTGTGGTAAAGCTCAGACAAACCTGTAGGATACCTTTGTTTGTTTTCTTTGTGACATCCTGCTGGCACTCTGAATCTTCCTCCCTTCTACATTAATATTCTCTGGCCTGAGAGACTGTTTTCCTGAGTTTCACACCGCACCAGACACTCACTCCACCACCTCTTTCTTCAGCTTCATCCTGGAATTCCTTCTGCTTCCTCTCTTTCCTTCCTGGATCCCATTTCTTCTTCTCAGGGGGGTCCTGGATTGGGTGGTCAACATCAGCCAATAATTCCTGGGAAAGTTCAGATAGGAGGTAAATTTTTTGGGAGTTTTCATTTCTGAAAATTTCTTTATTCAGTCAACATATTTTATTTTAATTGAATTAGTAAAGAAGTCTGCATTGGAAATCATTTTAATTGGGAAATTTGAGGGTATAATCCCATTTGTCTTCTAGTTTCCATTATTATAGCTGATGATTCTGACACCATCTTGATTCTTTTTAAACATGTCCCCCCCGCCTTTTTTTTTTGTCTGTAAGCTTGTTATGCTTCCATTATTTATATGGGTACTTCTCAAAGTCTGTGGAAAGTAGAATTGAAAGATCAATTTAGTTTGGTGCAAAAAATTTTGAAATCCACATGCAAAATTCTTCATAAAATTTGTGCTTTATGAACTTTTTGAAGACCCCTCATATGCATGGATTTCAACTGGGTATCAAAATAAACTTGTCTTGTAATTTCATTTTCCATGAAGTTTTTGAAGTACCCTCATTTGATTTTCTGAAATTTCAGTAGTGTATGCTTTAAGTCCTTATTTAGTCATTAAAGTGTGTTTTGGGTGTAGTATGGCTTTTCAATTTATAATTTCCTATAATTCTTGGATTGTTCTTCATGTGGAGAAGATATTACTTTGATTCTTCTCACCCCTGTACTGCCATTATTCATTCTGTCTCTCAACTCCCTTATCTCTTTCCCATCTCTGCCTCACAAATATATCTATATTTATAGACATATAGATCTGTTTATATATATCCGTATCATATAGTTCTCCTTGTATCAATGATGATGGAAATATATATCCATATAACTCTATAGATAGGCGTATACACACACCTGTATACAAGGATATAGATAGATATATTAGTGGATAGATAGTGTAATTTTATTAATGTTTTCTCCCAGTTTGTAGTTTGTCTTTTCATTCTCTTACCAATATCTTAAGATTTTTTTATGTATTTAATTGGAAGTCAGAGTTAAAAAGAGAGAGGTAAAAAAAGAGATGTTTCTTCTACTAGTTCATTCCCCAGATGGTCACAACATCCTGGGCCGGTCCAGGCTGAAACCAGGAGCCAGGAGCTTCATCTTCTGCTGTTTTTCCCAGGCCATCAGCAGGGAGCTGGATCAGAAGTGGAGCAGTCAGGAATCCAATTGTCACTTGTATGAGATACTGGTGTTGCAGGCGGTGGCTTTTACCCTCTGTGTCAAAGCAAGGGCCCCAACAATGTCTTTTGAAGAGCATATATTTTTAATTCTTATGAGTCCAGCTGTTTAGTTTTCTTCCATGGTAGTTCTTTTTGTCACTATCAAATCCAAGATTACATGGGATTTTCTCTATTTTCTAGGAGTTTTGCAGTTTTGCATTTTACATTTATGTCTGTGATCCATTTTTTAAATTATTTATTGTGAAAGGTATAAGATTCATGTTTGGACTTTTTAACAGGTAGATATACAGTTATACTAGCACTCTTGTTGAAAAACTATTCTTCCGACATGGAATTACCTTCCCTCTTCTGTCAATAGTCAGTTGATTATATTCGTGTGAGGCCTTTTCTGGACTCTGTGCTGATCTGTTTGCTTATTATTTTGCCAAGACCAACCAGAGGCAGAGAGAGAGAGAGAGAGGTCTTCCATCCACTGGTTTACTCCCCAGTTGGGTGTAATGACTGGAGCTGCGCCAATCCAAAGCCAGGAGCTACTTCTGGGTCTCCCATGCAGGTGCAGGGACCCAAGGAGTTGGGCCATCTTCCACTGCTTTCCCAGGCCATAGCAGAGAGCTGGATCGGAAGAGGAGCAGCCAGGACTTGAACCAGTGTGCATATGGAATGCTGGCAGTAGCTTACTTTAAGTTTTCAAGTTTGGTAGTGTCAGTCTTCTGAATTTGTTCTTATTTTTCAACTTTTTGCCTTTCCATATAAACTTAAGAATCAGTTTTTTCAGTATCTACAAAATAACTTAGTAGAATTTTGATTGGTATTATATTGCTATTATAGATCAAATTGAGAAGAACTGACATGTTAATATCAAGTAGTCCTATCCATGAGCATAGAATATTTCTCCACTTGAGTGGTTATTTGTTTGCTTTTGATTGTATGAGTTTTATAGCTCTTCTCATATAGACTTTTTACATATTTTATTAAAGTCATACTAATTTCTTGGTGCTAATATCAGTAGTGTTTTTCCCTATTTCCACTTATTCATTGCTGGCATATCATAAAGGAATTTATTTTGCATATTACCATTGTTTTTTTTAAAAAAGATTTATTTATTTATTTGAAAATCAGAGTTACACAGAGAGAAGAGGCAGAGAGACAGAGATGTCTTACATCCAATGGTTCACTCCCTAATTGGCCATAATGGCTGGAGCTGTGCCAATCCAAAGCCAGGAGCCAGGAGCTTCTTTCGGGTCTCCCACACGGGTCAGGGGCCCAAGGTCTTGGGCCATCCTCCACTGATTTCCCAGGCCATAGCAGAGAGCTGGATCGTAAGTGGAGCACCCAGGTCTTGAACCTGAACTGGCGCCCATATGGGATGCCAGTGCCTCAGGCCAGGGTGTTAACTCACTGCACCACAGCGCCGGCCCCTGCATATTAAATTTCTATCCTATAACCTTGCTAACTGTTATATAACCTTGATGTTAAAAACAATAACTTTTTATTTCAGGAGTTTTTGGTTGATTCTTTGATATTTTTATATCAACAATCATATCACCTGTGGAAGACATTTGTTTCTTCCCAATTTATGTCTTTTATAACCTTCCTTCCTCATATTAATATATATTAATTATATATTATTGATATATATTTTCTTAGTATATTACTATATCTCTTATACATAAAGACATCTTTACTTGCCTCTGTTCTATGAGAGAGCTTCTGGGTTCTCACCCTTAGATGTGTTTGATTTTTCTAGATGTTCTTTCCATAATTGAGGAAGTTCCCCTCTACTATTAGTTTGCTGTGGGATTCTTTAATGAATAAATGTTGGATTTTATCAAATGTTCTTCTATACCCATTTATGTAATCATATAGTTTTTCTTTCTTAGCCTGTTGATATGTTGGATTGTATTAGCTGATTTTCAAATGTTGAACCTAACTTGCATACTTGGAAGAAATCTTAGTTGTTGTGGCATGTAATTTCTTATTGGATCCAGTATCTTTATTATTTTTAAACCTGTTTTATGATAAATTAATGGACCAAGTAGTTAAGAAAATGTAGGGTTTTTCCATACTTAGGTTAATAGTGAATATAGATAGGATTTTGGAACTGATTGAATGTGGTTAGTGAGGAATAGGAAATTATTTAAACTGTTGAGACCTCTTGGGAATATTAATGAACAAAAAAGACAAGGGGAAAATAAATATTCAAAACTGTAAATTTATTTTTGTGGTTCTAATAGTATAGCCAGGAGGATATATATATATATATATATATATATATATATATATATATATATCAAGTAACTGAATAAGCAGGAAGCAAATTGAGGAAAGAGAGTTTGGGGAATCATATATTTGACAGCAATAGTTGAAGCTAAACAGGTGGATGAGATTGTTAAGAAGTGGCAAAGGGATGAAAGATCTGAAAAAGAGTTTTAAGAATACTGATGCTTGGAGATACAAGAACCAACGAAGATGCTGAAAAGACACGTTAGAGGAGAATGAAAATATAATATTAGCAGTAAAAAGAAGAATTGAAAGGACCAGGCATGTTAATCAGCATTGAATACAAAAGAAAAAAGAAAAGATGGTAACATAGCCAAAACCATGGAACTGACCATTACATTTTTGCTAAATTCTAATCAATAGAATTGTTTCCAGAAAAGTGAATAGAGAGGAAGCTGGAATATGAAGGGTAAAAGGAAAGTAGAAGGCAGTCATTGTGGACTGTGTTTTCACAGATGTTAGCAGTGACAAGAGAGAGGAGAAGGTAATGCAAATGTGTTACAAGATAGGGGCAAGTATTGTGGCACAGGGGTTTCAGCATTGCCTGTGATGCTGGCATCCCAGAAGAGCAACTGTTCAAGTCCCAGCTGCTCTACTTTTAATCCAGCTCCCAGCTAATGTGCTTGGGAAAGCATTCCCAGTAGATGGTCCAAATACTTGGGCCCCTACCACCCATGTGGGAAACCTAGATTAAGTTCTTGGCTCCTGGTTTTGGCCTGGCCCAGTTCAGGCCATGGAAGCTAGTTGGTGAGTGAACCACCAGATGGAGGTTCCCTCTCTGTGTGTCCCTCTCTGACTGTAATTCTGCCTTTCAAAAAAAAAAAAAAAAAAAAGAGGTCTTTTAATTTAAAACAAAAAGACTGAACGGTGTGTTTTAGCAGCAATGAGGCTTTAGCATGCCCAATTGCTGTGTGAAAAGGACCAATGGAGAGAGATATAGATGTGTTAGATAGAAAGCAAATGAAAGGATCAAGTTGCCGTCTGTAAATTACTGCCTCAAAGGAAACCAACAATTGTGTGACTGGTTACTGAATGATTTAGCTACCTTCTAGAAGATTTTATATATTAATATATAAGGATGCATATCAGTTTAGACTAAGTTTTTCTGCAATAATTTATAGTCTCCAAATATTTGTAACTTAAAATAATGAAGGTGATTTGTTGCTGCCACAGACACGCCATTTGCATTATGTAATGGGCCAGCTGGGTGTTTTGCTGTCATTTATTCTCATTCTAGGACCTTAGTTAGCAAAGCTGTCCTCTTGCTAAGCATTCAAGTCACCATGTCACCGGCAAGGAATCCTGGTAAATTGCATTTTGGCTTCTAAAGCTTCTAACCCGGAATGACTTTCAGTTACTTTAATGCCCATCTCACTGGCCAAATCAAATCACATGACCATGCTGCCTTTCAAGGGGTGGGAAAGCAGCATACAAATATGTGCCAGGGAAGAGAGCTCATTAAAGTGTTTGTAAACACTCCTAATAGGTATCATAAGTAGTGTGCTTGTTTGTATTGTACATTGATTTACAGTTATCAAAATAGTTGTGCTAATTTCTATAAAAGTTAGACATTAGTTGTATCTTTTGGAGAGCAATTCCATAGACAACTTTGCTTCTAAGGAGAAAATAAGATTAAATATATCTCACCTGCATTTACAATGCTATTTTCAGAAATGTATATTGGTACCCCCTAATCTATGGGAGATCTGTTTTAGGACCACCAGTAGAAGCCTGAAACTTTTGATAGTACTGAACCAAATATAAACTATGTTTTTTCCTTTATATGTATGTCTGCAATAAACTTAATCTCTTACAGTTGCCTAATTTAGAAATGAACAATCACAATAATAAAATAGAATAGTTATAACAATATTCTCTAAAAAAGTTGCCAATGTCATTATTCTTACATTTGGGTGCTTTAAGTAAAATAAGAGTTGTTTGAGTACAACCATTGTAAAACTGCTACAGTGGATCTGATAGCTGAAATAGCTGGTAGGTGGCTAATAAGTGGGTAGTGTGTACATTGTTCATATTCTAGGCTGGACAATATGAGGTTCCATCACTGTACTTGATTTAAATCTTATGAATTGTTTATTTCTAGACTTTTCCACTTAGTTATTTCAGACTGTAGTTGACCTCAGGAAACTGAAATCATAGAAATTGAAAATGCAGGGGCCAGCGCTATGGCATAGCAGTTTAAAGCCCTGGCCTGTAGCACTGGCATTCCATATGGGTGCTGGTTCAAGTCCTGGGTGCTCCACTTCCAATCCTGCTTTCTGCTATAGCCAGGAAAAGCAGTAGAAGACAGCCCAAGTCCTTGGGCCCCTGAATCCAAGTAGTAGACATGGAAGAAACTCCTGACTTCTGATTGACCCAGCTGCGGCCATTGCAATTATTTAGGGAGTGAACCAGTGGATGGAAGACCTCTCTCTCTCTGTCTCTATGTATCTCTACTTCTCTCTGTAGCTCTGTCTTTAAAATAAACAAAAAATAAACTTTTTTTAAATGAAAATGCAGATAAGGGGAGACTTCTGTAATTACAGTCATGTACCAGAAATACACATGATGATGATAGAGACACAAAATGAGTATATTGGATCTTACACATCATCCCTTTAAAATTAAAGTAGGAAGGAAATTGGTGAATTATTAAGCAATTTTTAGAGAAATAGTTTGCTAAAGATCTTTTACATTCTTTAACAGTTCTAAGGAATTCCTGTAATAGCTGTCAAGTGCAGTAAGAGGAAGCTCTTTTAAGATCTGAACTTGACTGCATGGATCAGATTCTCTTTCCCATTGTCAATTCACCATGTAAAACATTCCCTGTTATCTCACCAGGGTATATTTTTCTCAGCATAGATTCAGGCCCAAATTGCAATTATAAATGCTCAACAGGGAAGTGTTAAGGGTTCAGAGCAAGAACTGTGCTTTATTATCCTTATTTCTAATCTCATCAATCAGGCAGTGTACATACTAGAAATCTTCAGAGAAGAATCCCTGATTTTGTAGGGTTATTAAAGATTTAACTTGTAGTCTATTTTAGGTTTGGGTATGGCAGGAGTAGTAATTTTATGAGTTTTAAGACATTTTTCTCATCACAGCTGAAACATTTATCTGTAGCCCTGTACTGTGCTGTTAGAAAATGAGACTCTGCTACTTGTATAGAAGGCTTTGGATGTGATAACTACTGTGTGAGAGCCACTTCCTCACTGTCATCTACAGATTGCAAGAATCAGTATTGGGCTTGATTGTTCAATGAGTTTTACCTGGTTATCAGGAAATGAAGAGAGTACAAGGAGCCCATCTCCACAGTACTAACAGTCTTTGGACTGCTTAAGAAAACTGAAGTCAGAAGTCAAGAAGTTTGCTGGAGGGGGAAAATGGATTGTATTTGAACATTGGTTTTCTCTTGGTTATTAAGTGCCTAGTCTTATCCTATTATGTCCCACTGTCTCATCTATAGAACACCTAAAAAACTTAAATTGAGCAATAAATATACAACTTATGGTAACTGTGAAATAAATATGTTGAAATAACTAAAGGATTGAAAAGTTGGAATACTATACATCAGTTCTCTGTGTGTGTGTGTGAGAGAGAGAGAGAGAGAAAGAGAGAGAGAGAGAGTGAGAGTGAGTGAGTAGGTAGAATCTGATGTGGTTAATAAACAGCTATTGAGGGAGCTTAAGATAAATGAATTATTTCTGAAGAGGACCTTCCTGGCCCATCTTGTGTTAGACTAACAAATCTACAAAAGAAGTAAGCATTGACCAGAGCCCTCTGCCAAAAAAAAAAAAAAAAAAAAAAAAGGCAAACAATTGATATAAAACTATGAGGAAAAATCAATTTTAAGACATGTACAATGCAACCAACAGCATTCAAAAATCTTGCTGTTACCACAGAGTAGAAGTTGTTTAAAACATTGTTTAATTAATGAAAGAATGTGTTGGGTGAATGAAGCATTGGCAGCGTGTTCAAGTTTCATGTGTACTGTGGGTAATTTTAGTTTACACTAAATGGCATTATACTATTAATTGCTTAATTTCATGGAATATGAAATATTTGGTCAGGATGACTTACTCATCTATTGAATCAGTAACTTTTAATGTGTGATGGGGTGGGTATAGGGCTCAGTGAGTCAAGCTGCCATTTGGGGTTCCCACTCTCTCTCGCTCCCTTCTCCTTCTCCCCCTCCTCTCATATCCTCAGCCCATATCAGAGCACTAGTTTGAGTCCCACTCTTTTTTTTTTTTTTTAAAGATTTATTTATTTTACTTGAAAGAGTTACACAGAGAGAGGAGAGGCAGAGAGAGAGAGAGAGGTCTTCCATCTGATGGTCCACTCCCCTATTGGCCGCAATAGCTGGAGCTGTGCTGATCTGAAGCCAGGAGCCAGGAGTTTCTTCCAGGTCTCCCACACAGGTGCAGGGGCCCAAGGTCTTGGGCCATCTTCTACTGCTTTCCCAGGCCATAGCAAAGAACTGGATTGGAAGTGGAGAGCAGCCGGGATTCGAACCGGCACCCATATGGGATGCTGGCACTACAGGCGGTAGCCTTACCTGCTACACCACAGCGCCGGCCCCCCATTCTCTTTCTGATCCAGCTCCCTGCTAAATGCACCTGGGAAACAGCAGATGATGTCTCAGGTACTTGGGTTCCTGCCATCCTTGTGGGAGACCTGGATGGAGTTCCTGGCTCCTGACTGACTGAACCAGTGGATAAAAGATCTCTCTCTCTCTCTGCCTGTCAAGTAAACAAATCAGTCTTCTCAAAAAATTCAAGATTTTTCAAATCCCAACCCCTAACCCCTGCATCTGTAATAGTGCTTCACGTACTGTCAGGTATTATGTCATAGTAAGACTCTGAACTAAAGTGTTTGCCCGCTGTGTTTAGTGAAATAATTATTTTTACACTGCCGTATAATACTAGTTTTGTGAAAATAAGGTTTAGGACTTTGTTTTCCAACGAGTGCTTTCAAATTTTAATGTGAAATTTTCAAAGATTGTATTGTGCTTTTAAATATTTTATATTAAGCATATAATTCAATAAATACATTTGTGAAATAAATATCTGGTTAATAGACTTTGAAAGGACCATGAATAACCAGAAACAGCAATAATGTTCATCCAAAAGCCTTTGAGTTGTAACACTACATGATAATTATGTTGAAGAAGAACCTCCCTGGAGTCACTGGCACCTTTCAGCACTTGCGCATTGCTAGTCAGATGTCTCAGCTGTTGATTGTGTTGCTCAGGAGCACTGTCCCCGTCTTGTTAAATCCACCACAGAGGTAGTAGTTTCGATGTTAAGATATGTCAGATATGAAGTACATCTGCCTGCTTTGACTTCCACATGCATAAGATTATTTGAAATGGCTTTGCTTTACCTATGAGCTGCCCTGAATTTTTGTACATAATAAGCACTGTATTTCTGAGAGCAAATTAAAAATAAAAACTTTCTTCCCAAAGACTTGAAGTGAAGAGAGATGTTATTCATTGTATGGTATCCTGGGAGAGATGCCCAGGAGGATACGTGATTTCTATCTGTATGTGCAACTACATTAGAGTAAGTACATTTAATATGTGCAAAATACACATGTTCTTATTTATACACATTTATGTATACATGTATAAAACATTAATATACATATATTAAGCACAGAATATTTTTATTTTTATTTTTTAAATTAAAAAAATTTATTGTTTTGTTTAAGAGGTAAGAGTTACAGACTGTGAGAGGGAGAAACAGAGAGAAAGGTCTTCCATCTGCTGGTTCACTCCCCAAATAGCTGAAGCAGTCAGAGCTGGGCTGATCTGAAGCCAGGAGCCAGGAGCTTCTTCCAGGTCTCCCACACGGGTGCAGGGACCCAAGCACTTGGCCTACCTTCTACTGCTTTCCCAGGCCATAGCAGAGAGCTGAATAGGAAGAGGAGCAGCGGGACTAGAACCAGTGTTCACATGGGATGCCGGCACCACAGGCAGAGGATTAACCTGTGCCACATCGCTGGCCACTATATTTATTCTTATATACTCTGCAAACCGTGAGGGAAATTTCTTCTTTTTGTTTGGGTAACACACTGTATATAGGCATCCAGACTGTGTACATACCTTCAGCTATTACACTGGATTAAATGAGGAAAGGAAGGGCACCTGATTGAGTTTCCTTTCAGCACCGCCAGGGTGAGTTGCCAGAAGCCTCATTTCCCTGGGATGGAGCTGCATTATCCTTATCTGGCTAATTCCGCCAGCTTGTGTATGATACACAGAGATACCGTTGAAACAGGCACGGAGCATGAGTCTAAAACCTGTTACACTAGGAAGGAAGCACCTTGTACTCCTTGGTAAATTGCCTCCTTCACTTCTGTTGCTATCTCAGAGGCAGGTAAAGGGCAATAGGTCTTTTTAAACATAAAATTGGAAAGTATGGATGAACATTTCTATGCTGGAAGCCACGTATACCACAGCATATTCACTTCCTTTATAGAATACAGGAAAATGAAGAACATATGGGCTGACTTGTTGAGTTGATTTTCGTTCTGTACTCTGCTCTTGTTATAGATTTGTTTTCAGAATCGAACATTCTGAGTGCTTTTGGTGGATGCATGTGGGTTTGAAAACATCACGGCATGTGGACCCAGTAAAACACAAATTTTATTTGTTTTCCTTGGCTTCTGTATGTCATGATCTGTTCAATATGACAGTCTGGAAAATAGTAAATTTTAGTAAGGTCGTAGGGCTGAGTCATGAACTTCACTTTGGTGAAGTCTGGTAATGAGCAGTGGACTACTACTTAACTCTGCTTATATTTGTACAGTTCATATTATTGAGGTTAGTTTCTTCCACTCTTGAGACTGGAGTTTCTAATTATGTCCAGATACAATCCTACTATATTTTTATTCCACATAAAGTGCCGATTCTGTTCTAGTAGATGAGCAATGCATCAGGATTTATTATGATGCATTAATATAAAGTTGCATCAGTCATAATTTCCATAATAACACAACGTCGCAATGACATAAAACAACAAGTATTTATTAAACTCATGTGTCTGGAGGTCAGCAGAGCTAGACTGGTCTAATAGGGGGCAGCTGGCTGCGGTTACTCTACTCCACATGTCTCTTCCTCCTCCTGGGATCAGTGGGCTAGGCCTGGTAGATTATTCTTCTGGCAGTGGTAGAAGCCTAAGAAGGCAAGACCAAACACACATGTGCACTTAAATGTTTTAGTATGGAGGTAGTGGGAGATGTCACATATGTCTACTAATGTTCTGTTGGCCAGTGCATGTCACATGGATAAATCTACAGTAAAGGGCAGAGGAAATATTTGCATTCTCTTTGTTAGGAATTATAATGTCATAAAGCACATAGATATTTGGAGTGGTGAATTGGGACCATTAATATATCCTACCACTAGGATTATTACTTATTTTCATATTGTTTTTGATGAGAACTTAGTACGGAGATCCACTGGACTGATGGAATCAGAGGAAGCAGTTTACAAAGTAATTGTTCCAATTGTTTGATTGTATATATAATTTCCCTATTATATATTTTTCTCTTCCTTTTATTCCCCCATCTATGGGATAAGGGAGACATCTGCTTCAGATATAATTATATATATTTATTTATGTATAGCTATTTTATCAGGGTCTGGGATACTAGTTAAGAAAGTTCAGAAAATATTTTTGCAACAATTAGTAAACTTTATCTAAAGTGAGTCCTCTCCCAATATCAATTGAGATAATAGACTAATTGCTTTATCAAACATTTATTGAGACTTATGATGTAAATACATGACACTGAATGGGACATTATGTTGTAAAGGAATAACCTCTGACCACAAAGAGAACAGATAGGATGGATGTATGTATAAATACTAATTTTTACACTGTTTTCTTGCCACACAGTTTTCCTTTTTATAACTCATTGAAATGTCACAGGTTTACTGCTAACAAAATCATTCCTTTTTGCTCAAACAATTGAGAGATCATCATTAAGGAGTATGTGTTGTGTAATGCTAGAACACTTTGCAAGTGTGTATATGTTCTTGAAAAAATGCCTTCTTTGACATCTCATTTTTCAGGAAAAAGAATGGTACTACTTAAAGACTTTGTTGATTAATTAATATCTTTATTACTCCGCTCTTTCCACTCTCAGCTTGCAGTGGTTTCTCCCTCTAGATTTAAAAAAGGATCAAGATGATTATATCCTAAGACATGGATCTTGTGACTTCTTGTTGGAAGTATAGCAAGGCCAGTTCTAGAGCATCTGAGTGAGACCCATGGGGAACAGGTGTAGCGTCTGTTTTGGGTAATGTGCTGAGTGTAGTGTTTGTTAGGCCTCGACTATGAGTTCTAGTTAGGGGCAGTGGGAAATTCCCACTCAGCATCTTGTTACTCCAGGAGGTAAACAAGGACACTGCAATACTGTGAATCCTGACCTAAGCTCCTGTATCGGAATGCAGTCCAAAGAGCTGGTGATTCAATGACCTCCGTTCTGTCGTGGAGTAGAAAGGTATGATACTTTTCCTTATCCATCATAAAGGTTACACCTGTGTTCCTGTGTAAGAAAAGACAGGCTAACAAGAGAAAGGCAGACCGCATGTATTTAAAAAGTATTTTATGTGGCATGGGAGCCTTTTAAGATCCAAAGACTCAGAGAAAACAGTTTATTTAGTTTATTTTTATGGTTAGATTTGAAGAATGGTTGCCTGTGTAGAGATGTGATTGAACAAAAAAGTATGACCTTGAGGTCACAGACTGAGGGGGACCCAGCAAGGCCTCTCCACTCAGATACTTCTTAACCTGTCTGTGTAGCATTTCCTTCTCACAGCTCTGGGCATGGGACAGGACTCTCTGAAATGAGGGAGAAGAGAATGACCTAAGTTTTACAGGTTGCTTGGCAGTGGCAGTGGGGAGGAGGGGGGAGAATTTCAGGTTGGATGACTGACCTCAGGAAGCAGAATTTTCTCTTCTGTGAATCCATGTATGGGGAGAGAGGTGGGTGGGAACCAGGAGGGCAGATGATCTTCTTATTGTCCTTCAGTTGAAAGTGCACAGCCCACCAAACATCGCACTTCTAGTTCTAGGGAGATCATATTCTGAGCCGCAAAACCAGATAGCAAGGTGAAAATGCCAGCTGACATGGTTGTCACACACATATGTTGAATTTTCATATGGGAGCCCGTGAATATGTACTATAAAGTAAATAAAAAGTAAGACAATGAGCAAAAAAGAGAAAGCAAAACCACCAGACTGCTGTGATCACTGACTACTGCTTTCTCTCCATCTCTGTCTCTTCATTTCACCCACAAGATTTAGGTGCCTCCTTCAAGTGTGTCCTCCATTCCTATCCTTGTTTTCATTATCTTACAGAGCAACCTTGTTTATTCCTGCAGCCTCGACTCTTACCTCTTATAGGAAGACTTCCAAATTTAGCTCATTCCTAAACAACTTTGCCACTTTAAAAATTACTTAATTTATACCTTTGCCTAGATGTCTTGTCAGAACTTGAGCTCAACATATTTCAAACTGATTTATCGTCTTTCCTCAAACCAGCTCCTAGTTTTCTACATTTTTGCAAACTCTTCTACTCGCTGGCTGTCTGAACTCCGTCTTAACTGTCATTCCTTCTAGTCCCTGCTCTGAAGTCGTCCTTCCCTAAATCCCTGCTGTCTGTCTTTTTCTGCCCTTATTAGTTTGCTATGGCTTTCATAACAGTGTCAGAGACAGGGTGGCTGAAACAATACAACATTGTTTTCTCATAATCCTGCACACTAGAGGTCTGATGGTCTCTTCTTAGACCCCCTTAGCTTGCAGAAGACCACCTTCTCCCTGTGTCTTTGTTTTGGTCTTCCTACTGTACATGTTAGTGTCCAAATTCCCTTTTCTTAGAAGGATACCCGGAAAATTGGGTTAGCACTGACCAAATGAACTTATTTTCACTTAATTATCTTTTTAAAATATTTAATCTTTATTTATTTGAAAGAATTAAAGGGGGGCTGTCTTCCATCCACTGGTTGACTCCCCAGATGACCACAACAGCCAGAGCTGAGCTGATCTGAAGCTAGCAGCCAGGAACTTCTTCCAGGTCTCCCATGCAGGTGCAGGGGCCCAAGGACTTGGGTCACATTCTACTGCTTTCCCAGGCCAGAGCAGAGAGTTGGATGGGAAGTAGAGCAGCTGGGACTCGAATCAGCGCCCATATGGGATTCTGGCACCACTGGCTGGGGCTTTAACCCAATGTACCATAGCACTGGCCCCCATTTAATTATTTTTTAAAAGACTTTATCTCCCAAATTGCTTACATTCTGAGATACTGGAAGTTAGAATATCAACATGTGAGTTTTGGAGGCTACAGTTTGGCCTGTAACACTGCCCATTCCCACCTACAACCTTTAGTCATTGTAATGCTTTTTGCCTAGACATACCCAGTCTCCCCTCGCCCAGGTCACCTGCCTTTATTTTTCCACTGCTTTAGTACACAATATTACAGAATTCATCTCTTTACAGCAAAGATTGCTTTTGCCAGAGACATCTTGATGCCACTTAGCTTGACTTATGGGGCCATCCACCATGACCTGCTTCTGCCTTTCCGGATTTGGCTGCCATTTCTTTTTCCTTTGTCCTGGCGAAACTAAGTTACTCTGTGTCCCAAGCAGACACCGCATTTCCATGACTGTCCTCTCTATCTCGAATTCTACCAGTCCTTTGGGACTTGGCTGAAATGGCCACTTAATTATGAAGCACACTCTCTCTCACCTTGTTTTAATTAATTCTGACTACTGCTTTTGCATTTAAATTTGTTTTTCTTAGAGCAATTGCCACATTCTCCCATTGTTATAATAATTTAACTCTCTGATACTGTGTATAATCGTTTTAGCACAGAGCTTGTATATTGTGCTTCCGACAGTGCTTTCATAGAGTAGAAACTCGCATTTATGGGATACTGAGATGTCTTTCCTGAAATCTTACAGGTTCTATCCTTTGAGCTATAACTTATCAATGCAGAATATTGCTGGGTAAGTGATTTTCATAGTTCTTACCACTATCAGCATTCAATAAAGGATTTTAACTTATAATGTGTGTTTTCTTCAAATAAATATTAGGTATCTTAACCCCAAATATGAGGGCTTGCTTCATGCATTACTCATAGAAAACATGGAGACCTCAGAGCCTAAGGTAGTTGGCCTAAGTGAAAGGCTTTCAGGGAACGTGGCTGAATACGGCAGCTACTAAGTCCTCGGTCTGTTTGAGCAGCTGCTGAGCTTTCTGTGCTGCCTGTGTCCCTTTCCTGTGGGTGACAAGTACCACATCTTTATGGCACGCAAGGGAATGAAAATGAGAATTTGGGGTTCATGGCCTCAGCTGTTTGAATTTGTCACCCAGGTCAAATAGCACAAATTCTCTCCTCCCTTTTACATTGTCCTACTTGATTTCCCACAAGAATATGTTTTGCCCCACGTGATGGGCAAATGCACAATTTTTTTTCCATCACTGAATTTACATGAAACTAATTGTTCTCTTAATGTGTGGAACCAGTGTAAACAAAAACAAGGAGCGTGGTTGTGGCTTATTTAAAACACTGCATTCTGTGTACTGCTATAGGAAGCTGTCTGCTTTAGGGTATAGTAATCTGGTGCGTGTTAACAATCTTGCAAGAAAATGCTGAAGCAATTTGCCATCTTCCCTTAAAAGTTACACAACTACAGACCCAGAGGATGATTGGCTTCATGCCTCAGGTCTAAAATAATTCATAACTCATAAATTAAAGCCATTCTCAAAGTCTAATTTTTGATTATCATTCTGCTTCCTTATATGAAATGGCCAAGGAAAACACACCACTCTGCAGCTCTGAATGTCAGGCCTATGAGTCTGCCCAAGTTTTCTAGAAAGCTGTAACATCTACATGCTAATAAAAAAAAAGGAGATATGAATTAGGAGAAAGTAAAGAAATTGCAAGGTTTAGGATGTTTTACCTTGCCTATGTAACTGATTATATCCCATAAGAAAATAAAAGTAGCCTCTATTTTCTTCATGAAGCAATAGAATCAGCTGATCAAGTGGTGTCAGGCCTGTAAAATTTTAGAGTACCCACTTATATCATTAAGGTTCTCATGTCATGCATGACTTTGTCTTACATGCTGACCAACATGCTACCCTGCCTTACATCCTCATTCTGTCACCTATGCGTGTCAGTGTTGCATTATTTATGTTCCAGAGAGGGTTCAATCATCCCTACAACAAGATAGTCTAGATATGGGTTGGTAATCACCCCTCCCCCCGATTCTCCATCTATTCCTCTGTCTTTTCTCCCTGTCTCCTTCATTCTGAATACTTGGTCTGTATTTTCCTTATTTTTGAGATTATAATGTCAGTATGTTTCCTGGCATTGGTCTGTTTCCAAAGATTGTTTTCTGAAATGTGATGAGCCCAGTTCATTTGTATATTTCCTATGTTTTTCAATCTAAAAGAGTTTTCTTTGATTATATCTTCTGTAGTTTACATTAAATATTTTGGACTGAATGCCACAATAATGAGCTCCCTCTGCCTTCTCTGGTCTAAAACCATGTCATCTTTTCACTAATGTTTTTCATTTGCTTGTTTCTTTCAGCAATTTTAGAGAACATCTCATGCTTTTCATTCAGATCACACCTGAAGCATCAATTTTGCTGTTTACTGCTTCTATGCTTATTTTTATATCTTTTATTTTTTAAGCATAAAATTGTGACCAAATATTCATTTTAAAACATACTACAAAGAGGGGGCTGGCACTGTGGTGCAGCGAGTTAAAGCCCTGGCCTGAAGCGCCAGCATCCCATATGGGTGCCAGTTCTAGTCCCAGCTGCTCCTCTTTCGATCCAGCTCTCTGTTATGGCCTGGGATAGCAGTAGAAGATGGCCCAAGTCCTTGGGCCCCTGCACCCACGTGGGAGACCCGGAAGAAGTTCCTGTCTTTGGATCGGTGCAGTTCTAGCCGTTGCCACCATCTGGGGAGTGACCCAGTGGTTGGAGGACCTCTCTCTCTGTCTCTACCTCTCTCTGTTTCTGTCTTTCAAATAAATAAAATAAATCTTAAAAAAAAAAACTCTACAAAGAAAAGGAAAGCAAAGGATAAATATTTGTTGGGGGGAGGAAAACAACATCAATGTTAAAGATGATAAACTCAATGTTGAAAAGCTTTTTTCAACTAAAAACCTAAAGAGAAAGAAGTAGCAGAGGCAGTTACAAACTATTCACAGAATACAACATATATGGGAAAAGTGCTCAACCTAATTAGTAAAATTTTTTATATTAAATCAACATAATGCTTCTTTTAAAAAGATTTATTTGTTGAAAGAGTGACAAAGAGAGACACACAAAGAAAAAGAGATCTTCCATCTGTTGACTCACTCTTCAGATGGTTGTAACAACCAGGGTGAAGGCAGACCAAAGCCACAGACTCCATTTGGGTCTCCCACGAGAGTGGCAGAGACCTAAGCACTTGGGCCATTATCTGCTACCTCCCACAATGCATTAGCAGGAAGCTGGGTTGTAAGAGGAGTAGCTGGGATGGGAACCAGCTCTTGGAGATGGGATGCAGGTTTCTCAAGTGGTGGCTTAACCTGCTGCACCATAGCACCCACCCTACATAATACTTTTAGAAGTGAAATTTTAGAAGTACATATAATTTTGTAAAATGTATAATCACAAATTTCGCTGATAAGAGCAAACTTCAATGAACTATTGAAACCAACTTTATCAATATGTATCAAAATCCTAAAGAGAAAAAATTCATTGATCCATTAATCTTACTTGTAGGAATATATCTTAAATAATCAAAGATGTTATAAAAATTGTAATCAAGAAGGTGTTCAGTGTGCTTTAAATTTGGAAAATATTAAACCTAAATATTTAACAGTAAGAGAATCAACATGATAGAACACATATGTGAAGAAAAATACATATTTTAAAATCCTGTTTTTTTTTTTTTTATTTTACTATTTATTTGAGAGGCAGATGGAGGGAGAGACAGAAGTCTCCATCCATTGGTTCACTGCCCAAATGGCCACCATGGCCAGAGCCAGCCAGTCTAAAGCCAGTACCTGGGAGCTTCTGCCAGGTCTCTCACACAGGTGAAGCGGCCTAAGCATTGAGCCATCTTCCACTGAATTCCCAGGCAATCAGCAGGGAGCTGGATTGGAAGTGGAGCAGCCAGAATTCAAGTGGGCACCCACATGGGATGCCAGCACGGCAGGTGGAAGCTTAACCTATCACACCACAGTACTGGCCCCTAAAATCCTGTTTTAAAAGAAAATTTAATGATTTGAGAGAAGGAAAAATAGTTAATATTAACTGAAGAAAAGAATAAAACATTGTTTATGTTCTTCCTTAGCTGAATTTCTCTGTCTCATGCATGGTAATTTTATATGTATACACACCCACTATATATGTGTATATATGGAGAGAGAGAAAATACATGCAGAAACACATGATTCTACATGTTGTATCCAACTATAATAGTTTCTGTAGTTCTCTTTCAAGTATTTTGAAGATAATGCTTTTTTCTATAGAAATAAACCGATGATTACTCAATATCATACCCTTTAAGGTTTCTGTTTGTAACAATGATCAGATTGCATTGGCTCACTCTTTATTTTCTCATACCACTTTCCATAGACCATCAATATCTTGGACTTGTGAGTAGATGAGCACAGTTGTGAGTCCAGTTTTTGGCTACAGAAGAGAGCAAGCATTTGCTAATGTTGAATTCATGACCTTGATCCTCCTCAGAAACATTCTCTAATCAGATGAGCTCCTGGGAGCAGATTATTTACATCTGGAAGCAAATATTATGTAAATGTTTCTTCTTCCCACATTTGTTTAGAGGGACTCAGAATTATCCCCAGGTGAGAAAGTCTACATTTTATTGTCTCCGCAGTGCAGTAGTTACAGCCAATTTGTCAGACCAGGGAATGAGCTACTCTTATGGAGGGGACCACCTGAAAGGGAAATCACAGAGGGATTCCATTGTCTTTGGGGAGCTTTTTAGGATGTTTAAGAGTTCTTGGAACTACTAAAACGGTCTTAGATTCTTGAAATGCTTTTTTAAAAAATGTGTTGGATGATTTTATAGGAAGCATACAATAATATGAAAGATGAGATTTACCATGCATTCACAACATTAACATTAAAGCTGCAGATTTTTTAAAATTTCTACAGTGTACATCATTTTTCTTCTTTACATTAAAAATTCAAAGTGAGGGTAGGCACTGGGTGTAGTAGTTAAGTTGTCACTTGGGACACTCTCATCCCATATTGGGTTTGAGTCCTGGCTTTATTCTTAATTCCAGCTTCCTATTTGGCTACAAAGGCAGCAGGCAATGACTCAAGTGGCTGGGTCCCTGCCACCCACTTGGGAGATCCAGACTGAGTTCTCAGCTGCTGGCTGAGCCCTGGTTGTTGTTGAGTATTTGTGTAGTGAACCAGCAAATAGGAACTATTTCTGTCTGCCTTACAAATATATTTTAAAAAATCCAAAAAAGCAACAAAATCTGAGAATAGAAAAAAAATATGTGCAAAAATTATCAGGAAGTAAATAAAGAGCAGGAAAGTTTTGTTGTCTTGCAGATTGGATAATGGAGTGTTAGACATAGATGTCAGTTTTCAGAGAAGACAGAACCACTAAAAATTCAGTGGACTTTTGGTTTTTGTTCTGTTTTTTATTCTGAAGTTCAGTAACTTTTTTATTTTAATTTTTGGTTAGTTTTTTTACAGATTCAATGTGATTTGTAGATACAATTTTAAGATGTGGAACAGTCACCAAGTGGGAAGTAGGGAGAGCGTGGTGTGGTTCTCTTTTGTTCCACTAGTCACTGGAAGGTGGGGAAAATGAAGAAAGGCCCTGTCAATAGAGATGCCTAAGTGGCAACCTTCTCTCATGTGTTTGAGTTTTGGAAGGTGGCAGAAAAACCTTTTATTAGTCTGTGGGATGCCATCACACAATACCAGAGACCAGATGGATTGAAGATAGAAATATGTATTCTCAGTTTTGGAAGCTGGAAGTCCTCCAGGTCATGAACTGGCAGGGCTGATTTCTGGCAAGGCCCTTCTTCCTTCCTTACAGATCACTGTCTGCTGTGTGCAAGAGACTGACAGAGAGATGGAGAAGGAGGAGTGGAGGGAGAATGTGCATACTCTGTGCTATCTCTTATAAGAACACTAATCCTAGGAGATGAGATCTTCATCCTTAGAATCTCATTTAACCTGAATTTCTTAGAGACCCATTTCCAAATATAGCCACACTAGGGTTTCAGGGTTTTAGCATATGAACTTTCGGTAGACACTAACACTCAGTCCATAACAGACCTGTAGAACTTTCTAATAAAGTAAGTAGAGAACTCCACTGAAATACTTTATTTAAAAACTGGACAAGAGCAATTTATTTTGAAGAAGAAATTTAGGTTTGGAATCAAACAGATCTGGACTTCAAGCTGTGGCTCTTCTATGTATTACCTGTGTGACAATGGAGGAGTTATTTAATCTGTCTGAATTTTGGTTTTCTCATTTGTAAAATTGGAGTGAGAATGCTTTATTACTATTGAATAGAACATATGTTAGGATGTTTCTATGATTAAATGCTGAATATATAAAAGCAATTATTATTACTAGCTCACAGACTCAGTAAAGCACTTACCTAATCCAAGTAAAACTGTCATAAGCAAATATCTCCTAGTCCTTGGCTGACTTACATTATATATAAATAAGAAAAAGTATTTTGAAATATACAGTGAGGAAGCAAAAGCATGCATACTTTTATTTTTAAAGGTTTTATACATGACTTATTTTAACCTTAAGATTCTTGACTGCTCACAATACTTTATTTTTTTTTTCTACAAATCTTCAAATTTCAAAACAACAAAGTAGTTTATGCCAATGAAAATTTTCCACTGACTCATCCTGTTGGCTTCCTCAGAGGGCAGAATCAGGATCAAGAGATGGTATTTCCCAGGAGACAGATTAAATCTCCATGAAACAATGAACTTGGGAATAATCTGAGCAGTTGAATAAGACATGAGCTTCTTCACAAGGTGGTGAGTTCCTCCTCCCTGTATGAGGACTCCTTGGCAGGAACGTGGCGGTGGGGTTTCCAGCAGTGGACAGGAAGCTGCTGTGGGTGACCTCAGAAATCTCCTACCCTGAAATTCTGTGATTCCAGAATGTCACTTTCAGGAAGTCTCTTGCTTTCATAAAGGATGTACAAATGGAAATTACCTCAGTGTCTGGCTTATTATGACTTGGAAAATAGAATTCCGATTAGCTTGTTCAGGCAGCCCTGGAACTTGAAGTTCTTTCTGATTGTTCTCTAAGTCTTGGGGCTACTGACCATGACTTTGGAGCTAAATATAGGCCAGAAAGTACCATCATGTGTCTGACACTGGGAGCCAGTACAGCAGACTTGCTTCTTACCTTGGTGTCTAACACTTCATTAGGCTCTGGACATGATCCTTTCGTTAGATGCCAGCACAAGCATTTCATTACCGATTCAGGAAATGATGAAGAGATAAATGTTAAAAAGAATGTTTCCGAGGAAGATATTAATGGAGTGTTAATGCATCTCACTCTCTTCCCAGAGCAGAATCCTCTAGAGAGGTTTGGGATTTATGGGAGTGAGAGCTAATCCAAGCCAACAGAATCATTAGCTTGATTTAGCAACAAAGTAAATATGAATATTAATTAAAATCCCTGGTTTAGTACTTCCATGCAAGAAAATTCCTTGAAAACATCTCTCTGGAGCAAGGCCATCTGCTTGCTCAGGCATGGAAACCTGGAGCCAAGAACACCAATGTGTGCTTTTCCCAGCTCTGAAGTACAAGACAGTAATAACATTGTATTCTCCAAGTTGCAGCATTTCAGACGGCAGCATTTCCTTCATGAAGCAGGCTTCAAAGCAGACTGCGGAAAGGACCTTGGAAGGAGTTTCTGGAGCTTGATCGCTTTTTAAAACTGCTCTGTGTCTTAAAGGTATTAGGAATCTGGGCTTCATAAAAACTTTAGGTTGAAAAATCCATTTATTCATTAGCATTTTAACTTGCCCCCTGGAAATCACAACCTATTCTGAATATTTTAGCTGTCATTAAAATCCACCCCGGGAAATGCACTTCCAGGCATTCACATTGTGCCCTCCTTGAAACATTTGCTTTCAGGTTTAACATTCATTTCTAATGACAAAGAATGCTTTCCAGTACATAGCACTTTTTTTGCATTAGGAGTTTCTAATGTTTTCAAGATGCCCTGGAGATTCTGAAATGCCTTGTTACAGTTCTTGATCTTTACAAAGATAAAACACCATGCTTGCTGTATCTACAAATCATTTTAAAATGACTTTTTATATTTGAAATCACTTGGGGTACAGGAGAGGAAAGAAGGAGAGAAGCACAGAAAAGTCAAGTAACCTTGTAAAAGGCAATGAAAGTCTTCGCATTTCCCCCATTAACTACAAAACAAATGCTGCTTCTTTGCGCTTGAGGCTTGTGATGGATGAATGGAAATCTATGGAATTATTTTCTGCTTTCCTTTTGGTATAGATACAAACTTTCCATCCTCAGTTTTTCTCCCTTATTCATGTCTTTCATTGTTTCCTCTGATTTTGTTTTCTAGATTTGTGGCAGGTGGAATGGGAGCAAAGGATCTGAGACCTTGATATTCTGTATGTCCAAGATGCTGGCAGAGACACATCATTTGGTTGTGTTAATTTATTTTAAAGTCTCTTTAATATATTTGCTGCCATGAGTTAGGGTTGGGGGCTTCTCTATCAGCTTATTACTGAGATTCCTGGCCCTGTAAGTGTAGTGTACTATGGTTTTAATAGTTGTATGTAATGAAAGTAACTAGGCCAATTCTTGTCTTAAATATTCCTCTCACCTAGGTAAAAGACTTTCAGAATAATGAGCAGTAAAGTAGGCCAAAAAGGCTTTTGATAAAACTAGACTGATTCTGTGTAGTTTGTGTGTGTGTGTGTGTGTGTGCATGTACATTGTGACCTCCATTATTCTCAGAAAAGCAGCTTGAAGCTTGAAAGGATAATAGGAAACTTTTCCCCTCTCATGTTATAACACAAACAGTTCTCTGGCTGCATGTTTGCAATTTATTCCAACACCTGCTGGGTTAGACAGTAGGGCTCCAAATCTGCCTCTAAGTCTAATGGTCTTGTGGTATGACCTTTGCCAGTTTACCATAAAGTCAGTGAACTTGAAATGTCTTTTATTTCAATTTTGTTTAATAGAAAGATTTTATAAGTTTTATACTATGCTATCTAGATGGATTTTTTTTTTAACTTTTATCTGGTCTTTTTAGTGCTTTAGTACTCTGTTAGGGTAGTAGGAAGATACCAAGACCTCCTCCTATTCATCAGAAAAATTCCCCAGACTTTTACCTTGTTTATCAATTTATTTTATTTTTAAAAAGTTATACTTGTTTTTTGAATGAATAATACTTAGACTGTTATGTAGCTTATGGGATGAATGCAAGCACACTATAGTTTTCCTTTTGGGTTCCTTTAGTGTAATAAAACTTACTCTCTTGCACATACCTCCTGCTCTGTTCTTTATAGAAACAATTTAAAACAGTAGTAAATAGCTTTCAAAGTAGTGCAGTATTGATGGGAATGTAAATTAATACAGCATTATGGAAAACAGTATGGAGGCTCCTCAAAAAATTAGAACTACCTTTGATTCAGTAATGTCACTACTGGGAATATATCCAAAGGGAACAAAAGCAGTATGTTGAAGAGAGACCTGCATGCCACTGTTCTTTGCAGCATGATTCACAAAAGCCAAGATACGGATTTATCCAAAGTGTATCTCAACAGTTGGATGGATAAAGAAAATGCAATATGCATATACAGTGGAATACTTTTTATCATTTAAAAAGGATGAGATCTTGTTATTTGCGAAAGCACGAAGGAACCTGGACATTGTAATAGGTAACATTAGCCATGTACAGAAAGACAAATGCCTCATG
Source organism: Oryctolagus cuniculus (assembly GCF_964237555.1). Lineage (NCBI taxonomy): Eukaryota > Metazoa > Chordata > Mammalia > Lagomorpha > Leporidae > Oryctolagus > Oryctolagus cuniculus. The sequence goes on from NC_091439.1 coordinate 55,917,648, forward strand.
ATCTCACTTATATGTGGAATCCAAAAGTGTCGATCTCAGAAAATCAGATAGCAGAATGGTGCATACCAGGGTCTGTTCAGTGAGGCAGGTGATTGGAAGAATCAGCTTATTACTTCTTGGTCAAAGGATACAAAATTTCCTCAGGAGGAATATGTTCAAGAGATCTATTTTACAATGTCATGACAAAAGTTAATATTGTGTTGTACAGTTGAAAATTGGTAAGAGTAGATTTTAAGCATTAACAAAAAAGTTTGTGATTAAGGTGTATGTGAATATCTCAATCTAGTCATTCCATTATATATAATTACTATATATTTAAGAGAAATCTATATAATTACATATTATCTTATATAGTATATAATTTTATATAATCTATATCACATATTTCAAAGAATCATTTTGTATACCATAAATATTTACGTTTCATTTATCAAATAAAATATAAATTTAGAACAGTACTACAATAATATCATCCAGACATCTAGCAATTGATCGATACTTTTAGAAGATATTTCTGGGACTGGCACTGTAGTGTAGTGGGTTAAGCCACAATCTGCTATGCCAACAACCCATGTGGGTACCAGTTTGACTCCTGGCTGCTCCAGTTCTGATAATGCACCTGAGAAATCAGGGGAAGATGGTGCAAGTGCTTGTGCCCTTGAACCCATGTGGGAGACCCGGTTGAAGTTTCTGTCTTCATTCTGGCCCACCCCTGACCATTGCGACCATTTGGGGAAGGAACCAGTGGATAGAACATCCATAAATCTCTCTCTCTCTCTCTCTCTCTCTCTCACTCACTCAAACTCTGCCTTTGAAATAAAATAAGTAAATATCTTTTAAAAAATATTTCCAAAGATTCAGAGCACTGAGCACTTTTATTTTATTTGAAAGGCAGAGACAGAGGGAATAAAGAGAGGGAGAGATTTTGCATCCACTAGTTCACTCCCCAAATGTCAGAGCTAGGCCAGACTGAATCCAGGAGTCTGGCACCCAATCTGTGCTTCCTATATGGTTTGCAGGGACCCAAGTATTTGATCACCTTTAACGGTGTACATTAGCAGGAAGCTGGCATTGGAAGGAAGCTGGCATTGGAAGTAGAACTGGAACTCAAACCCAGATACTTCAACGGGGGGGGGGGGGGGGTGTGAGTATTTCAATTGAAATTTAACTCTGTCCAAATACCCACCCTACAGAGAAATATTTTTAATGTGGATAATAATATAATCTAATAGTTTTATATAGAAAATAATTGTATGTGCATTTAAAATGAGCATTTGATGTTTCACTGAAATTTTTAATTTCTACATCAAATCATTTGAAGCCAAAAATTTTATGGATAGGTCTGTAGTCAGTGAAGTTCCTGAAATTGAACCTAAAATGATGTATATGTACATTTTCAAGGAGAAGGTCCATCTATTTTTTGTTTTCTCTAAGGGGTCCTGTTTCCTACCCTATCTCCAAACACATACAGAATTCAAGAACCAGAAGATTCCTTTGAAGTAGAATGGACTGGTAGAAATTTGGTGTACTATAGAAAAGCTTAAGAATTTATGTTCAAGAGTGCTTGTGATTAAATGACACTGACATTCAGTGAGGAAGAACTTTCTAATGGACAAAGCTCACCATGCTCCACGCAGACCTTCTCAAAAACCTCCATGGAAACTTGCATTGCACGGATGATGTATGTTATTGGTAGGAATGATGTCACTATGTATTCCATCTTTCCTTCAGAAAAAAAAGCATCTTGGGACAGGCATTGTGACACAGCAGGTTAAGCCACAGCTTGCAACACCCACATCCCATATCGGAGTGCTGATTCAAGCCCCAGCTGCTCCACTTCCAGTGTAGCCTCCTGCTAATGGTTTTGGGAAGGCAGCAGATGCTGATGGCCCAACTCTTGAGATCCTTGCTGCCCATGTGGGAGACCCAGATGGAGTTCCTGTTTCCTGGCTTTGGTCTGGCTCAGTCCTGGCTATTGCAGCCATATGAGGAATAAACCAACTCTGTTGGTCGGTTGGTCGGTCTGTCTGTCTCTCTCTTGCTTTGCCTTTCAGATAAAATTTTAAAAATGTATCTATAAAATGATACAAATGTATCAAAAACACTTTAGTAACATTTTGCAAATATGAAAATATTAGACTAATTTTCACCAAAATCTAACCTGCAAAAATTTCTTTCATTTCTAAAATTGCAGTCCTTTATGATATTATTTCAGTGGAATCTTAAACTTCTCAAATGTCAATTTGAAGCTTATTTTACAAACTTCTTGCTGGAAACCTTCTAAATATGAAGGATTTAAAAAATATATAAAACTTCAAAGCCCTGTATATAATTATCACTGTCACCATCACTATCACCACCTGTCGCTCCCCGTCTTCGTGGAGGAACGACACAGGACCCTGCGCTGTTCTTTTGTCTGCTCGGCCCTCCCCGGGTTTGCTGCTGGTTCTTCCCGGGTTGGCTACCGTCCCATCCACCTCCGTGGAAGGGCGGTTCCCCCTGCCACTTTCCCCACTTCTGCGGGGGAGCGGCACACCGCCGGCCGGCTCTCTCGGGGGCTGCTCAGGTGTTCCTTCAGATAGATGTTCCTGGTGCATGTTGTCTCTCTCCTCCTTTATAGTCCTCTTCCGCCAATCCCAACTCTGCTACCCACATGCCGAGTACGCTGCTCTCCTCCAATCAGGAGCAGGATCAGCTCCTGCAGGTCATCACTCAAGTTGGCGAGAGGCAGCTGCGTAGAAGTTGTTACTCCCTTCTCAGCGCCATATTGTGGGAGAGCAGATGCATAGAATAAGTCTTAATTCCAGTGACAGTCTAGTCTGAGTTGCTCCCCACAGATCCCCCTTTCTTTTTATTTTTTGGCGTTGATACGCGCCTGTCTTCGGTGCCCCGCAGCACACACTCTGCTCTGCTTGCTGGAGTTGCCCACAGGCGCTTACAAGCCCTACCAATCAGGCAAACCAAATCCGGGTCCTCTCTTCGCCATGTTGTGAGGCGGTTTTTAGGAGCTGATGCGTGCCTGTGTTCGGTGCCCTGTAGCGCATGCTCTGCTCTGCTAGAACTGCCTGCAGGTGCTTACAAGCCCTATCAATCAGGCAAACCGAATCCGAGCCTTCTCATTGCCGTATTGTGGGGAGACTTATTGATGTTGATAACGTGCCTGTCTTCGGTGACCTGCAGCCGCCCACAGGTGCTTATCGTCTTACTAATCAGGCAGACCGAATCCAAGCTCTCTCATTGCCATGTTGTGGGGAGGCCTTATTTTTCTGTTTCTCTATCTCCGGGCATTCCTATTTCTCCTATTTTACTTCTATCTGCCAGCATTCCTATTTCTCTCATTTTACTTCTAAATTTCTGTTTCTCTTATCCCCGCGGCTTCCCGGCGCCCGCCCCGAGGCTGCTTCTCGGCGCCTCGCCCCGAGGCTGCTTCCCCGCTCTGTGCGGCTTCCTGGCTTCGCGCGCTCCACAGTCTCCGTGCCCTTTGCGCCCGCACCACGGCTTTCGCGCTAGCCCCGCGTTCCCTACTCGCGCCCCGTGCGCTCTCCCCATTTGTGCCCCACGCGCTCTCTCTGCGCGCGGAGGCTTCCGCGAATCACACAGCCTAGCTCACGTTTCCGCCACCGGTATTCAGTCTAAGTTCCCCGGGCTAACCTGGCGAATTCAACCTAGCTCACGTCTCTGCTTCGGTTTGGCTTCCTGTCTTTTGCTCCCCGGGCTAATCTGACGGATTCCAACCTGGCTTACGTCTCTGCTTCTGGTTTTTTAGATTTTCGCCTTTTGTTCCCCGGGCTGACTTGACGAATCCCAAGCTAGCTTACGTCTCCGCCTCAGCCTGCCCCCACGGCTTCATTTTCCCTAACATTTTTCTCTACCCGGTATGTTTCCTAACTTTTCTTCCAACAATATTCCCCTCTCATTTCTCCTGGCTTCTCCCCACAGTCCGTATCCAAGTCTAAGTTTCTTCTAGGTTTCACTTTCGCTTTCAACCCTAACGTCCAATCCTAACTTCTTTCCCACAGTCCGTATCCGAGTCTATGCCTAGGCTTTCGATAGCTTCTTCCGGCACCTTTTCCGTCCGGCTTTTCCCTAGGCTCTTCTAGTCTCTCTCTCCGGTATTTTCCCGCTTCTTCCCGTTTCTTCCCTCCTAGGTTTCCTATCCAAGTCACGGCACCAATATGTCACTCCCCCTCTTCGTGGAGGAACGACACAGGACCCTGCGCTGTTCTTTTGTCTGCTCGGCCATTCCCGGGTTTGCTGCTGGTTCTTCCCGGGTTGGCTACCGACCCCTCCACCTCCGTGGAAGGGCGGTTCCCCCTGCCACTTTCCCCACTTCCGCAGGGGTGCGGCACACCGCCAGCCGGCTCTCTCGGGGGCTGCACAAGTGTTCCTTCAGATAGATGTTCCTGGTGCATGTTGTCTCTCTCCTCCTTTATAGTCCTCTTCCACCAATCCCAACTCTGCTACCCACACACCGAGTACGCTGCTCTCCTCTTATCAGGAGCAGGTCCTGCTGCTTATTGGTTGAACTGGAGGCAGCTGTGTAGAAGCTGTTTGCTCCTCTCCCAGCACCATATTGTGGGAGAGCAGATGCATAGAATAAGTCTTAATTCGAGTAATAGTCTAGTCCGAGTTGCTCCCCACAACCACCCATGTTGGGCACTATTCTAAGTCCTTTTCAGACACTAAGTCAATTATTACTACAATGCTACCTAGTATTAGGTACTATTCGCTCCATTTTACAGATTAGAAAAACAAAAAGAAGTTAAGGAACTTGTCCAATGTACTCTTTCTGTATTATTTCAGTGTGTAAATAAATGAGTGATTAAGCTTCACTCTTCTTTTGGTTTTTCTTTATACAGTTTATAAACATTAGAGCCACAGAATTTAAACCCTGAATACCTATGTGTTTGCTTTTCATCTGGGCTTCAGGGCTGTAATTATTTTACTAATCAGTTTTGTATTTTGAGGCCACTTTGGCAGTGTTGCCAGAGATTTTGTATTATGGCCATTGTGTCTGTTTACTAATTCACCTTTATTAGCAGTTTGCATTTTAAAATTCCTGAATTTTTGGTTCTCCAAATTCTGAAAGCAGGGTAATCAACACATGCACTAAAATGAAGGCCTTAGTCTAATACGACATATTCCAATCTTAACATATTTATGTTTCTAACAATAATATACACCTAGAGTAGAAAGCCAACATTTTACCCAAACCACATGGTGCCTACTGTGCTGTGGCATCTATTGGACAAAAGCCTTAGAGCTCAATAATTTAAAAATGCAGATTTCTACATAATAGGCTGTCTTTGCTCATGGAAAATTCCTGTTGATGTCAGCTGTGAAACATTTTTGTCACTGAGTTTTTTTTTTTTTTTTTTTTTTGACAGGCAGGGTGGACAGTGAGAGAGAGAGAGAGAGAGAGAGACAGAGAGAAAGGTCTTCCTTTTGCCATTGGTTCACCTCCAATGGCCGCCGCGGTCGGCGCACCGCGCTGATCCGCAGGCAGGAGCCAGGTGCTTTTCCTGGTCTCCCATGGAGTGCAGGGCCCAAGCACTTGGGCCATCCTCCACTGCATTCCCGGGCCACAGCAGAGAGCTGGCCTGGAAGAGGGGCAACCGGGACAGAATCCGGCGCCCCAACTGGGACTAGAACCCGGTGTGCTGGCCCCACAAGGCAGAGGATTAGCCTACTGAGCCACGGCGCTGGCCGTCACTGAGTTTTAATTGTTGATTGAGTAATAAGAAACATACACAGAACTTTCTAAACCTCTACTTACAAATAATGCAACATCTTGATAAACTTTTCTGGTACATTTCCAAATCTACAAACTCTACAACCATCTACTTTAACAAAAATACAGCTTCAAGAAGTCCATATTTGGTTTTAAGGAATATCTGAATATATGTGTATATATATATATATACACATATAGGTAGGTAGGTTGGTTTATGGCACAGAAAATAATCCATATGACAGGCAGTTAAGTGCTTCTGTAACTAGCTATTTTTAATAATGAGATTTATAAGACAAATTGAAATAAATGATCATGCATTGACATGGAAACTACCTTTCTCTACCCTAACATGGAAGATTTCTAACAGGGAGTTTGGTTTCTGCAATCTAAAGACATTGAATGAGGAGCAAGTGTTTAGGATCACGAATGCATCTCAGGAGTCTCAGATAACCCTGGTGTAACAGGATGGGATACACATGCATAGCTGAATGGTACAGGGCTTTGAAATCAGCAGCTCTGGTGGGAGCTGCCCCAACAGTTGTTGTGTCAGGTGCAGAGGGGGGAGGTGAGGACAGTTAAGGCAGGTTGCAAGAAAGGCTGGCTGGGTGACTCAATAGAGGATGTGCTTCTCTTGCCAGTTGGGAGGAATCTCAGAGATGTTGATTTAATAGAGTAGGACACAAGTGGTGACTGTCACCTTGAAGATCCCCCTGTCATTGACAGCAGGTGATTTGCTGTGCCTTCAGACTAGGAAGTGAGGATAAGATTTCCTGAATTCTTTTCCCTGGTGGCAGATGAAACTTAGAAAACAATTTTAGGGCAATCTTTTTCTCTTTAAATAATGAAAGTCTAACATTTTATTTCGGTGAATATATGAATATTTTTTAATGTGACCTGTTTTCATGATTAGTGTCCTATGGTTTTATTGAGACCTTAAATCACAAAGCACTCATATACAATATTAACTTAATTTGAATCTCAAAATTCAAGGAAGGCAGTTTGTCTAGGTCTTAGGAAATCCAGTGTTGTAAATGAAGACACTGGGTCTTGGAGAGATCATATAGTGTGTCCTCAGCCACCTCATAGCCAATAAATGCAGGATCTAATGTAAATTTTAAATTTGTTCCACATTTAGTTCAGTGCTCTTTCTATACAAAGCTCCTTCTACGTAGAGTTCTGGTTATTGCTGTTTTTCTCTCAACTCTCCAATGTTCAGGCCAAAGGATCATGTTTTTAAAAATAACCTCCGGGCCTATACTTCATCAACACTTACGTAACACAGTTGAAAAATTTTTGAGTTTTGATTCCTTAGGAGAAATGTTCTTGGCAATTCCTTCTTTTAAGGAATGTTTCAGATGTTTGAATTTGTTGTACCTCATTTGAATAATTGGCATGAGGATGTATATGGGAGGGGACATCAACTGCCAGAATGGTAAAAAGAGATTTATTTAAATAACTCAATTAGAGCAAGAAATTGGTCAATTCCCCAGACCTATAAGTATCAATCTGTAATCCAGCCTACTCTCATGGATACAAATAGATATTTTACTTATGTTAAATTCACTTACTCATTAAGAAGTATTGGATATTTGGAGCACCACTCAATTCTTTATATAGTTGCAGTTGATGATGGCTTAGGCCAATTTTACCCTCACTGTCTTCCCTCACAAGATTAACATGTCTCTGCTCCTCTGCATTATTTATATAGTTAATTTTGATAGCATGCGGTTTGCATTCACTGCTGTTTGCTGTGGTGTCACTCCCACCGGATCACAACTCTACAATGAACCACCTTACCTGGCAAATCATGCTTTCTCATTTTAAATTATTTAAAAATGTTTTTGTTGGGAGCTATGGCACATCCTAATTAGCATGGAGCTGGTCAGCCAGGCTGAATCAATCATGCAGGGAGAATTCTTGTCCTGCCAGGCTTGTCACCTCCTGTTAACTCACAAGATAAACTTGGCCTGGAACTCATCTTGGCTGGGAAGAGTGCAGGCTGTATTGATAGCAGATGGTGCCCACTTCATTTTGCCTGTGAGATCCACATCCAAATGGAGAAGTGGGATCTGGGGACAGGGGAGGTGCAAGGAGGAAACCTGTTCAGAGTGTTGTAGCTCTCTTTGGTCCCTGGAATTATGTGAGATCTTCCCTTTGTATGTTTTTGAGTGGAGCTTTGTACCAGCAATGTCCAAATGCAGTGATGGGTGGGTGATTCTGTAGGCTGTTGTTCAAGTTTTATTTACATCATAATTTTTTTAAATTTAACTTAGAAACAAACAGAAAGAGCTCCAAATGGCTGATTTGCTCTTCCATGTGCCTGCAATGACCAAGGCTGTTGGGTCAGGCCAAAGCTGGAGCTGGAAACTCAATCCAGGCCTCTCATGTGAATGCAGGGACGTAATTACTTGAGCCATCATCTGCTGCTGCCTAGTCTGTATTAGCAGAAATCTGGAATTGGGTGTTGAGCCATGGTCCTGACTCAGGTACTCTGATGTGACATGTGGATGTCTTAGCTGGCATCTTAACTGCTAGACCAAACATCGTGCCTACATTGTGTCTTTTTTTTTTTTTTAAGATTTATTCATTTATTTGAAACAGTTAGAGAGGCAGAGAGAGGTCTTACATTCACTGATGCACTCCCCAAATGGCCGCAACAGTCGGAACTGGCCTGAACCAAAGCCAGGAACCAGGAGCTTCTTCCAAGTCTCCCTCATGGGTGTAGGGGCCCATTTACTTGGGCCAGCATGTACTGCTTTCCCAGGCCATAGCAGGGAGCTGAATTGGAAGTGGAGAAGCTGGGACTCGAACCGACGCCTTTATGGGATGCCAGCACTGCAGGCGGCAGCTTTACCTGCTCTGCCACAGTGCTGGGCCCCTACATTGCATATTTTTCTCCTTAGTCCTGCTTTATGAATAATGAAATTGAGGCTCTGAGAGGAATGTGTCCAAATAACACAGCCAGTTAGTGACAGATGGGACTTATGATCCAGGCCAATAGATTCCAATACATTACATCTCTTGTCTTCACAGAAGAGAATACTGCGTTCCAGTTTAGAAATTGGAATCTGTGTATTTGTTCCTAGACCAGGACATTGATTTACAGATACTCTACCGACATGACTTTCATAGGTAACAAATTACTACAAACTGGGTAACTCAAAACAACGTAAATTTATGCTTTCCAAGTTCACAAGACCAGCAGTCCAAAATCCAGGTATCAGCAGAGCCACGCTCCCCCTGAACTCTGGGGAGACTCTTGGCCTGCCTTTTCTAGCTTTTTTTTTTTTAAAGATTTATTTATTTGAAAGTCAGAGTTACACAGAGAGAGGAGAGGTAGAAAGAGAGAGGTCTTCTTTCCATTGGTTCACTCCCCAAATGGCTGCAATGGTCAGAGCTGTGCCATTCTGAAGCCAGGAGCCAGGAGCTTCTTCAGGGTCTCCCCTGCGGGTGCAGGGGCCCAAGGACTTGGGCCATCTTCTGCTTTCCCAGGCCATAGCAGAGAGCTGGATTGGGAGAGGGGCAGCTGGGACTAGAACCAGCACCCCATGGGATGCCAGTGCTTCAGGCCAGGGCGTTAACCTGGTGTGCCACAGCGCCGGCCCCCTTTTCCAGTTTCTTGTAACCACAGGCACCTCTTGGCTTCAGGTAACAAAACTGTAGTCTTTCCATCCTCTTCACATAGCCTTCCCCACTTTGGTTCTCCTATTCTTTCAGAGTCGTTCCCTCTTAGCATAAGGAAATTTGTCATTGGCTTTAGGGCCTGCCTGGTTAATCCTGGATGATTTCACCTTGAGATCCTTCATTCAGTTACATCTGCAAAGATCCTTTTGTATTTTTTAATTTATTTTTAAAGACAGAGAGGGAGGGAGAAAGGGAGGGGGGGAGGAAGGGAGGGAGGGAGGGAGAGAGAGAGAGAGAGAGAGAGAGAGAGAAAGAATGAATGAATGGTCTTCCATCCACTAGTTCACTCCCCAGATGGCCACAATGGCTGGAGCTGAGCCTATCTGAAACCAGGAGCCACAAGCTACTTCCAAGTCTCCCATGTGGCTGTAGGGGCCCAAGGACTTGAGCCATCCTCCGCTGCTTTCCCAGGTCCATTAGCAGAGAGCTGGATCAGAAGTGGAGCAGCCAGGACTCGAACCAGCACCCATATGGGATGCTAGCACTGCAGGTCAGGGCTTTAACCCACTGTGCCACAGTGCTGGCCCCAAGATCCTTTTTTCAAATGAGGTTATAGTCGTAGATACTGGGGGCTTCAGACTTAGATGTATGTTTTGGGGGACCTTGATCCAACACATCACCCCTAGGCTATCTTAGTTCACTTAGTATTCTACTGTCTTTCCAGGAACTTTATCATTTTTATGTTTTTTTTTTTTCACCCCAACCTGTATTTATCAACCCTTTATAGTCTGTGGGAGAAGCATGCCTCATCAGTGTTTTCCCTGGATCCCCGGCTCCTCAACTCAAACCACTTTAGATTCTGTGTGTCCCTTGAGGACAAAGACTGTGGATCTCATTTTGGGGCATCAGTAGGTAGCCCTTCTAGGTGTCCAATAGGTGTGTAAGACACTTATAACTTTTTGGACATTTATGGTTTATTATACCATCCTTTAATGCAATTACATTAAGTGACATCTTCATTATAAAGTTTACTTGCTAGAAGAGACATTTGGTAGCTCATGAAATATACATTAAAAATAATTTTAGGGGCTGATATTGTAATACAGCAACTTAAGCCACTGCCTGCAACGCTGGCATCCAATATTGGAATGTCAGTTTAAATTCTGGCTGATCTGATTCCAATATTGCTTCCTGCTAATGTGGCTGAGAAAGCAGCAGAAGATGGCCCAAGTACTTGGGCCCCTGCCACCTGCATGGGAGACCTGCCTGGAGTTCCTGGCTTTAGCCTGGCCCAGTCCCAGCCGTTATGGCCATTTGGGGAGTGAACCAGCTGATGGAAAATATCTTTCTCTGTCCCTCTCCCTCTGTCACTCCACTTTTCAAATAAATGAATCCTAAAATAAATAAATAAATAATTTTTCTCTTTTTTTGACAGAGTTAATTTTAAATGAGTTAGCAAATACAGATACCATGTGTTTTGTAAAAATGTAAGAAAAAAATGTAAGAAAACACTTATTAGATTCAAGCAGACATCTGTAAGTCTTCATTAGCCAGGACTTGAAACGTATTTTCAGTTTCAATGTGGCAGTCTATGTGATCCTAGACATACCTATTGAATGGCTAGAAGTGCACTAGATATTGAAGCATTATTTTATTCTCAGAAAATTGATACTAATTATTTCTGTTTTTATAAGGATTTATTTATTTATTTGGATGTCAAAAAGAAATCTTCCATCTGCTGATTCACCCTGCCCCCCAAATGGCTGCAATAGCTGGGGGTGGGCTAGGCAGAAACCAGAAGTTTCTTCTGGGTCTCCCACATTGGTACAGGGACTCAAGGACTTGGGCCATCTCACTCTGCTTTCCCAGGCACATTAGTAGGGTGCTGAATAGGAAGTGGAACATCTAGGCCACAAATTGGTGCCTGCAAGGGATGCCAGCACTACAAGCAGTGGCTTTACCTGCTATACCACAATGCCAGCCACAATACTAATTATTTCTAAAAATTAAACCTTTGAGAGAAAGGTTCTATTGATATTAATACAAATTTTTAAAAAATAGAAAAATAACATGTTTGTAAAATACAACCACAATTGTGTGTGTGTGGTTTTTTTTTTTTTTTTTTTGAGATTTATTTATTTATTTGAAAGTCAGAGTTACACAGAGAAGGAGAGGCAGAGAGAGGTCTTCCATCTGCTGGTTCACTTTCCAATTTGCCACAACAGTCAGAGCTGCACCAATCCAAAGCCAGGAGTCAGGAGTTCCTTCCAGGTTTCCCACATGGGTGCAGGGGCCCAAGCACTTGGGCCATCTTCTACTGCTTTCTCAGGCCATAGCAGAGAGCTGGATTGGAAGTGGAGCAGCCAGGACTGCTGCCATTTATTTTTCATAAACGTGACCATGAGTAGAAATTCCTACAAGCTTTCATATCTTTTTCTGGCAATAGAGCTAATCATTCAACTGAAATGATGGTCCATAAGAATGAAAGGCAAGTCTGGTTTTGCTTTAAACAGCCCATGAAATGTGGTGTTCTCATTACCTTTTGTTTGTTCCATTGGTGAAGGAAAAATTCTTGCTCTAGAGTTATAGGAACACCAAAACACAGACACAGCTCTGCATAGATGTGATTGACAACAGGTTCCTAGCCACCTATTCTAATATTAGGAGTAGAAGGATAACCCCATGCCTTGCAGAGCCACAGAGGGCTCGGGTTAAGGAGGAAAGTAAACAAACAAAGGCTATGAGAGGTGGTCTTCACAGTACTAAGAGGGCTGTGTCTGTAGGAGCCTGTGATTGGCTTTGAAAAGTTCTGTGGCTTGTCGGGGAACTGAAACTCACTACTCAGAGAGAAGCAAGAGTTCTGCGACATTTGGCTAGGGAGCATCTGCTGGAGGCGAGGAGGGGCCAGAATTAGCAGTTAGGCTGCTCAGATGCCCTGATCTCAGCCAGTGTCAGGGCAACGTACAATATACAGCAATAATTTTAGTTCTTACAGCATGGTTGCTACTTGCGATACACATGTTAGTATTTTAGGTGCATTTAGCTGAATTCATTTTTCATAAACAGAGACTCCAAACGTGATAAGTGTTTAGAATTCAGAAAACAGCCAAAAGTTTGTTTTCTGTATTCTAGCACTGCTCTTAGCATTTAGAAATTCAAAGTGCTCTTAGCATTTTGAAATTTAAAAATATAGAAATACTGAATATCTAAGAATTTTATCTGATAATGATTTTTTAGTTTGTAAATCATTTATTTTAAACCAAACATTTAAAGATAAATATTGGATCAGCGTTGTGGCACAGCAAGTTAAGCCACCATTTATTAAGTCTGCATCCCATATGGGAGTGCCAGTTTGAGTCCCAAGTGCTCCACCTCTGATCCAGCTTCCAGCTAATGCCCTTGGGAAGGCAGTGGAAAATGGCCCAAGTACTGGGGGTTCCTGCCACCCAATGGGTGACCAGGATGGAGTTCCTGGTTCCTGGCTTTGGCCTCGTCCAGATCTGCCTGTTAAAGCCATTAAGGGAATAAACCAGCAGATAGAAGATTTCTCTGGTATGTGTCACTCTGCCTTTCAAATAAATAAAAAAACATTAAGAAATAGCTAAATATAATTATTGACAAGTTTGATAATAAACTGAGGTCTTACTCTGTGAAAATTTTCAACTGGATTTCTTTTACATTGGAATTTTTTCAGTTTATGTTTGCCATTTGGTAGTTCATGGAGAAGCAACCACTTTAAATGTCTTAGTAAAAGAGTGATTTTGCATATTCTTATATACAGAAACACTATGTATTTCCCATTAATACAGTCAAGATAATATTTCCCATAATATGTCACTTAGATAAGAATCTAAGTGAAGAACATTTAATTTTTAAAAAAATACCTCCTATCTCACTTGCATGGTTTTTGCTATGTCCAATTTTAGGAAGTATTCTGTCAGCTCTAATGGTACCTTTCTAAGGTTCAAGACTTTTTACAGTGAAAGCTTTTAGATAGAATCAATGTTCATCAATCCTAAGATATTTTAAATACTTAAGTATGACATTTTAAGTATTTGCATAACATCATGTATTTGTTGATTGTTGAGCAGTCAATTCTGATTAGGTACGCGATAATGAACTTTCCATGATGTAGATTTGTTTTCCCATTCAACTTTGATTCTGTGAATGCTTGACAGAGGGAGGGGCAATGGGTTTAAAAATACATAGAACCTGTATTTATATTCTCAATCTTTTTTTTTTTTTTTTTTTTTTTTTTTTTTTTTTTTTTTTAATTTTTGACAGGCAGAGTGGACAGTGAGAGAGACAGAGAGAGAAAGGTCTTCCTTTGCCGTTGGTTCACCCTCCAATGGCCGCCGCTGCAGCCGGCGCACCGTGCTGATCCGATGGCAGGAGCCAGGATCCAGGTGCTTTTCCTGGTCTCCCATGGGGTGCAGGGCCCAAGCACCTGGGCCATCCTCCACTGCACTCCCTGGCCATAGCAGAGAGCTGGCCTGGAAGAGGGGCAACCGGGACAGAATCCGGCGCCCCAACCGGGACTCGAACCCGGTGTGCCGGCGCCGCAAGGTGGAGGATTAGCCTATTGAGCCACGGCGCCGGCTTATATTCTCAATCTTAAGGTATCGTCAAATGCTGTTTATTCAGCAGAATTGTATTAAAGAAACTTTCAATTTTTGGCCTCAGAGAGAGACTTTGGGTTTTTAGCATTCTAATAGGACAAAAAGGGAGTCCAGTCATTAGTTGGAGAATTGAAATGGTTTGTGGCAAAGTGGTATAATCAAGATGGATTATAATCAAGATGGATTATGGTCCTGCAGGCAGGACACTTAGAACCACAGGAGGCAAGAAGGATCAGATTGTGGTCAGGATATGGATTTCAAGAAAGACCTAAAGCAATTAGATTCGTCTTCACATCCCAGTGTAAGCGTTATTGTCCTAAGGATGCTTTTCCTGCCCCCCACTGTTACCTCTTGGGCTGGTATCCTTGCCAAGGCCTTATTCTTCTTATTATATTTTATCATGTTTCATTGTATTTGCTTAAATACCTGTTTCCCCTGTTACTCTAAGAGGACAAAGACTGGAAGTCTGATCTTTATTGTTTAGCACAGTGCCCGGTACAATAGATATTTGCTGGTCAGTGGGTGGAAAGAAAAGCAAAAGGAGACTTAAGTTTTTCAGTGATGCTAGTGAGCACATTGCTCCTTGGTGGTCTCAATGTTTTAGAGCTGACAGATCAGGTGACCCAGTGGGACATGGGTGGGCTTTAGAATTCCTGGAACTATTATATCAGGTAGTCCTACTCTCTTGAGGAGAAATAGTCTACTAAACCTTCCCATTAGGCCACATTCTGTGAGATGTGTGTGGCCCTGCAGAAATGTGGAGCTCCATATCTTCTGTAGAGACTGGTCTTTAAACAAAGGGCTTGTAGATTCCTCATCACTGTTACCTTGTGGATCACAGTCAAGGCAGTAGAGGATTCTGAGAGGCTGTGTCCTGGATATTCATCATCTGCAGAAAATAGATTTCTTAATTGTGTATATCTGTAATATGTGTGGCCATCAATTATTTCATAAACATATTGAACACCAATTATGTGTCAGGTATTACGTCAGATACTGGCTGTTCAAAGATGAACACAGTGTTTACCTTGGCAAAGCCCAGGGAAAATCAAATGTCTATGCAAATAGCTGATACAGGAATTTTCATTGTTTCCTATTTTATTTTCACTTTGTATTTCACAATTACTTTATATGTATGAGGGAGCTTCAGAAAGTTTATAGGAAAATGGAATTTGGAAGATTATGTAAATTTTCCACTGGCATGTTGAAGCCTCCTCATATTTTGATGAGAGAAAATAGAAGTAGCCTGTGTCTTTGTTAGTTCAGCTTGCCATAACAAAATATCTACTAGTGGTGTAAGCAACAAATATTTTATTTTTTCTGAGTTCTGGAGATTCAGAATCTGAAGTCAGAGTCTCAGCAGGTTCAGGTTCTTGATGAGGGTCCTCTTCCTAGTTCACAGATAGTTTAGATAGTTTTCTTCGAATGTGCCCTCATGTGGAGGAAAGAGAGTTAGCTGGTTCTCTTGATTCTTATTGTAAGGACAGTAATTTTGTTCATGAGACTATCCTCATGACCTAATCCCCTCCGAGAGAGTCCAGCTTCAAATACTGTCACACAGGGATTAGAGTTTCCACATATGGATTTGGGAGGTGGGGCACAAACTTTCAGTCCATTGCGTTGTCTGTTACATTCAATCTTTATCAATCAACTGAGACAAGAAGTGAGAACTTCTGGCTGGAGCTTCTAGGGATCTCCTTCTGGTCCTGCTCAATTATCCAGTTCTGCCCAGATGAGAGCTTGCAGTGGAAAGAAGCCCTAGGAATGTAGTGAACAATGAGTCTTGGTGGGAGGGCTCACATTCATTCACTTGATTGATGTTAACTTACTGGGTACTGAGAAGGGCACCCTAGATCAATGAGGAACATAAACAGTCATTTCCTGCATGGAGCTCACATCCTGGGGGAAATGCCTGCACATATTTATAGTCGATGGAGGAGCTGAAGAGCAGAGACACATACAGTGTCCAAGTAACCATGACCATGTGAGATGATGATAAAAGAATGTGTCAGTTAGGTCTTCAGGAGCTAGAACAAGGCACACCTGGATAACAGGATTGAGAATGAATAAATTCTTACTCATGGTTTAAACATGTTGTTATTATCTAGGTTATTTCTGCATAGGAATGTTTATGAGTAAGTATACCATGATAAGTCATGTTAAAGGATCTTGCCTAGTTCAAGTAAAAATGAGTTGACTTGTCCTTCCATTCCTTCCTTTCCAACCAACCACTCATCCCATGATTTCCTTACCCACCATGTGTGGAGGTGTGTTCCATTGACATGTGTACTCTGAATTGAGGCAGACTTGAGTTCAAATCTGTTCTGCTACTCAGAACACAGAGTGGTTTTTGTTGTTTTTTAAAGTCAGAAGGTCATTTACACATGCACAAGCAGCAGAAGTTTTCATTGGATGTTGATGTTCAAATCCCAAAAAAGATATGTGAATTGTGCGGCTTGCATTGAACTATAGAAAATTCAGTTCTTTATGTGGGCTAAAAAGAGTTTGTGAAAGCTGCTTATCATAGAACTTTATAGAAGGACCTATTTTGGATTTCCTGTTTCAAGCACTATACTGTTTAGCATATAAATAAAATTTTATCTGTGATTATCATCTTTTCTGTTTAGCAATTGCCTGTTCTTCAAAATAAAAAACCAGGAAAATATATATGAAATGCTGTTTAGCTTCTTCCTTCTTTATTTCCTGTGGAAAACAAAGTGTTGATTCAGCTAACTTTATGGAATATATCCTCAGTCCAGATTGGTTCTATTTGTTTTCTTGTAAGCTACTATTCATAGATAAAACAACAATTCCCTTAATATTTATTTTATTCACTTTATGAATGATATTTGGCTTAATCTATTACATATAATGAATCCTTAAAATAACATAATTTTCAAATAACTCATGACATTTTAAATATTATATAATTCTTGTGGCTAATTAAACAGTACCTGTATAGTGGTATGTTGCAAAGAGATATATGTAAGAAAGTAAGATATAAAAGATAATTGAAAATGAATCTTGATGTGAATGGGATGGGAGAGGGAGTGGGAGATGGGATGGTTGCAGGTGGGAGGGAGGTTATGGGGAGAAAAAGCTGCTATAATGCAAATGTTGTACTTTGGAAATTTATATTTATTAAATAAAAGTTTAAAAAAGTAAGATATAAGTAAGAAAATTTAAAATATATCTTTTGTTCTTGTCCCCTTTGGAAGGAAACATTCATATGACTTTAGGTAAACTTTTATTTATTTATTTTATTATTTATTTATTTATTTTATTTTTTTGACAGGCAGAGTGGACAGTGAGAGAGAGAGACAGAGAGAAAGGTCTTCCTTTGCCGTTGGTTCACCCTCCAATGGCCGCCGCGGCTGGCGCGCTGCGGCCGGCGCACTGCGCTGATCCGATGGCAGGAGCCAGGAGCCAGGTGCTTTTCCTGGTCTCCCATGGGGTGCAGGGCCCAAGCACCTGGGCCATCCTCCACTGCACTCCCTGGCCACAGCAGAGGGCTGGCCTGGAAGAGGGGCAACCGGGACAGAATCCGGCGCCCCGACCGGGACTAGAACCCGGTGTGCCGGCGCCGCTAGGCGGAGGATTAGCCTAGTGAGCCGCGGCGCCGGCCTGACTTTAGGTAAACTTTTAAATATAAATCAAATAAATTAGTTAATGGTGTAAGTCATCATGTTTTGATGGAAATGTTATATAGATTCATTTGGATGTTCAGTCTAAAGCCTCTGAGGCTGTGGTAGAGTCTGATCAACTTCCCAACATGGCTCAACTCAGTCTGAAAATATATTTATGCAGTTCATTTCTTCACCTGTCATTGAGTATGCACTAGGTAGTTGACTGATCACCCTATTAATTGATATAAGTACAGTTTTATATATAAATATATGTATATGTATATGTTTAAATACATACACAAAGATAACCAAGACACAGTCTTCACCCTCAAAGATTATACAGGGTACAGCAGCAGTGGAGGAAGGGAGTACAAACAAGAATGAATTATAACATATTAACATGAATCATAGCATATGACCCACAAGTAAGTATCATAACAGTGATGCATAAATTACTATGATAATTTTTCCTAATTAGAGAATATTGGGTTAGGAAGTTTATCAGAGAGTGGAGGGGAAGGGAATTATAAGCCAAATAAATGGTATGCCAGGGACAGAGCAGCATTCACTAAGGAGCTCATAAATGGGAGAGGTGAGGTGCTGCATGTGCCAGGGCATGCTGAGAAAATAAATGGGACAATAAATGAGGCTGGAGAGGTAGTTTGGGAATGAATTTGTATAAGGACATTTATATCAAGTTAAAATTAAAATGCTTCCTATAGAAAGAGGGCAATGTGTGTATGCTGTTATACATGAGGACATTTTCATATTTTTAGCAAATAATATTTAGAACAGTATAAAAGTGGGAGAGGTTGTGGAGAATAGCCCACAGACACATAAACAAGTACAGGTAACAGGTGCCTAGCATGATATTTAGCCACTTGGTTGTCTTACAAATTACATGAGGATGAAGAGGGATAGATATGGACATACTGATGAATTCACATTAAGAGATTATGAAATGATTCCAAGACATTATTTTTTTTAAATATCTTATTCTCTTTAGGTTAAATTTCAAGATTTATAACTTTGGGATACTTTGAGTCAAATTTTGGAGTAGTTTATATCACAGCTCGATTTAGCTTCATCTGGTTCCAGACTAAACTTTGGTGTAGCCTTGAAATAGCATCTCCTGCAAAGAAACTTTAATAGGGTATTTAGTCACTAATGTGGGTCATATATGTCAAAGGAATTGGAACTTCAGAGGTATATTGTGAATTTAGCAAAGGATATACTAGAGATAATAATACAAATTAGGGAATCTTTTATGACTAAGTACCCTAGATATTGTTTATGTGAATGTGTATAAAATGCATCTAATTAAATTAGTTGGCATTATTAATAATTCTTATTTTTAAATCAAAGAACTATTGCTGGTAGAGAAACTATAAAGCAAGAGAAATATGTTGTATTTCCAAAGTAAACTAGCAAATACTCCCATTCTCTTGCGGGTACTTGCCTTTTATCTCTTATGTTTATTTGGTGGTATTTCTTCAGTCCATGGTGATGAGTATGCTATAGTAAATTCACTTAGAGACTTTGGCTCATTAGAGCCAGAATAGAAAGCAAGAATGTAGAGTTGCAGTGGAGGAAGGGTTCAGACTTAAAAACAGTCTTAGCCGGGAGACTGGCACAATCCATTTAATTTCCTATCATGATGCAAAACCTCCTTCAAAAGAGATGATGAGCCTTCATGGGTGGGCTGAATTCTGGAGTCTTAATTTATCCTTCTTTCTTATGGTTCTCAGGCATGGCAACCTCAAACCCCACTAGTTACTGATATCCATGTCCTCTGCACAAACCTTCTGGATTCAAGAATTAAGGTTATATAAGAGGCAAAGATGAATAATTTTGACTAAATTGCTTTTCTAATTCTATGATATTCATCAGCCAACCTCACCCTTCATCTGACATTATTGATAAATTATCTCCTCCTGTTATTTGCCTCCATAGCTTTTGTTGTTTCTTTCATTTTTCAACAGTTGTCCTTTTTTACTAAACTTTTTTTTTATTTTTGACAGGCAGAGTGGACACTGAGAGAGAGAAACAGAGAGAAAGGTCTTCCTTTGCCATTAATTCACCCTCCAATGGCCGCCGCGGCCAGCGTGCTGCAGTGCGCTGCAGCCAGCGCACTGCGCTGATCCAAAGGCAAGAGCCAGGTGCTTATCCTGGTCTCCCATGGGGTGCAGGGCCCAAGCACTTGGGCCATCCTCCACTGCACTCCCTGGCCACAGCAGAGAGCTGGCCTGGAAGAGGGGCAACCGGGACAGAATCCGGTGCCCTGACCGGGACAAGAACCTGGTGTGTCGGCGCCGCAAGGCGGAGGATTAGCCTATTGGGGTGCGGCACCCGCCCTTTTTTACTAACTTTTAAGAGACCAGATCTAGGTTGTCTGTGGGTACATCCAGAGTTTACCATAGTGTTCCTCCCCAAGCTAACACACAACCAAAATAACTCAAAGGCAGGGGATAGAGAGGTAAGAGGGTGAGGAGAAGCTGGGTTTTAGAGAACAGAGTAAAATCTTAACACTTTCATTGCAATTGTAACTATACATTACAAATGTAATATATACAATTATAACTATACATTACAAATGTAGCTATACTGACATTATTCTAAAAAATGCTAAATGATACATTTTGAGAACAATGCCTGTCATAGTGTGTGTTTTACTTGGTTTTTCTCAAACTTGTTCTTCACCCTTCAAGAAGCCATAGAGAAAAGTACTTTTATTTCTTCATGTTGTGTTGTATAGCTGGAATTAGTGACTGAAAACACAGAGGAGTTATGGAGCATAACTCAGAAAGAGCTTGGCTTAACTCTTAATGTGTCCCTTGCCTCACTTTGCAGCCATATATGGCCTAGGATTTGCACACATTTATCCTGCATGGGACTCTTGAGAGATAAAGATGAGTTTTATAAAATGTACCTCTGGTTGAATTTCAAGGATTATTTAAACCTACTTAAGATGTTATAGAAATTCCTGTAGGGTTTTTTTTCTTCCTCCCTTATACTCTTGTCTAACAGGGCAAAGTTCTCATTTTCCTTCCAGCTTTGTAAAATTCAAGAAGAGAATATTTATCTAAAAATTATTTTTAAAGATTATTTATTTGAAAAGCAGAGTGACACGACGGGGAAGAGACCAAGAGAGAGAAGGGGAGAGGGAGGGAAGGAGAGAGGGAGGGGACAAGGGAGGGAGGGATATCTTCCATCCTCTGGTGCACTCCTCAGATGGCTACAACAGCTAAAGTCTGAGCCTAGCCAAAGCTAGAAGCAGGAACTCCATCTGGGTTTCCCACATGGGTGCCAGGGTCCCAACTATCTGGGCCACTTTCTGCTGCTTTCCCAGGCACATTAGAAGGGAACTGAATCAGAAATGGAGCAAGTAGTACTCTAACTGGGTCTCTGATATGCTGCACCACAACATTGGTCCCCTAAAAAATTATTGATAAAGATCTCATGGAAAAATATTAATTTCCTACAAACTTGATTAATTTAGCTTTCTAATTTCAGAGGCAAATTAGTTCCATAGTACTTTACTGGTACCTATACATGGAGTCAACCATCCATGTCCAGGGAAATCACATCTGTGGATTCAACCTACTGAATACCAAAAATATTAAAACAAATTACATCTGTACTGAACGTGTACAACATGACAAGGCTTTTTCTTGTCATTATTCTCTAATGAATACAATATGACAACTATTTACATAGCACTCATGTTCAATATCACAACTAATCTAGAGATGGTTTGAAGTCTCTAGGAGTATTGCTTAAGTTATATGTGAATATTATGCCAGTTAAGGTAAGGGATTTGAACATCTACAAATTGTGGTATCTATGAGGGAGTCCTGGAACCAATCCTCCATAGACATCAACAGACAACTGTGTTTTCTTTTTTGTGAATTCTCAATCACCATCTAGAATGAAAGAAACTGTCCTAAAAATATCAAATTCAGTAGAAATATCTATTATCACTCAGCAATAAAGAGTCTCACACCTCTTAAAAAACATTAGTCACAAGTTATAACTTGTTTATTTGACTCAAATTCAATGAACCCATTATTTGGCACTATTTTTTAGACACAAAAATAATAGCAAAGTGCAGCACTCAGAACCTTAGTAAGACGTGTGTTCTCAGCCCCAGGAAACCTTTTCTTTGTCAATATGCTCTGCTGTAATTAGGACTTGACACAGATCAGCAAAGTGCAAAGCCCATTTCACAAATATTTTGATGTTTAGGCCATAGGAAGAAATGACACCTGTTCCAGCTCCAACTGCAGAACCCAAATAAACAGCAGAGTCACAGCAGCACCAGAAGATGGCTTGTTTTTATTTGTGAGCCAGAAGTAACACGGAAGATGGGAATTCTATGCAGCAGATTTGTTGGAAAGCTGATTCAGTTGAATTCCCAGCCAAAATAAAAACAGAAAAATGACACTTATTTGGTTAAGGACATAAAGGGAAAGAAGGAAAAGTGACAGAGTGATCGTTAGACCTTCAAAAAAGAGCTAATGAGTCCCAGCTGTATTTAAAAGCAAAGTTTTAAGATTTTTAAAATATAAGCAGTGATGGAGGGAAGGCAATTGAGACAATGGATCTAACAGACATGCCGAATGAAATATATTTGTTATTCAATGGGAAATCTGGAATATGCCACTGACTAACTTTCTCTCATCTTTTAAGTTGTAACTAAAAATATGCTTTCCTACACTCATATACAACACACACTGATTTTAGAGTGTGCTGACTTGAAATTCAGGCACCATGTGTATGACTCAAATAGAAAATTTGAACTAATTTTATTCTTTGGGCAAGTTTTCTTTTTTAAAGAGTAGAACTGGAAATCCAAACTAAGAAGGTTTTTTTTGTTAAAAGCAAGAGCTTAAAAATGAGAATTTTTGTGTTGATATTCCAGATTCTTTGAGACAACAAAGATGGTTCAGCTCAAGAAACTATTTACAGAACAGTCTTTAGGCATAGTGGTGAACACATTGCTCTGGATGCGTGCAGCCCATGTCAGGGTGCCTGGTGTGAGTTCCAGCTAGGTTTCTGATCCAGGTT
Source organism: Oryctolagus cuniculus (assembly GCF_964237555.1). Taxonomy (NCBI): domain Eukaryota; kingdom Metazoa; phylum Chordata; class Mammalia; order Lagomorpha; family Leporidae; genus Oryctolagus; species Oryctolagus cuniculus. The sequence continues at coordinate 55,940,318 of NC_091439.1, forward strand.
CATGCTAATGTGTATTCTGGGAGGCAGCAAGTAATGGCTCAAGTACTTGGATCCCTGCCACCCATGTAGGAGATCTGGATTAAGTTTGTGGCTCCTGGCCTCAGCCTGGCCTACCTGTGGCCACCACAGGCTTTTCAAAGAGTGAACTAGTGGAAGGAACACCTCTTTTTCTATTTCTCTGCCTGTCTCTCTTCCTTTCAAATAAAATAAGTGAATAAACTTTAAAAAAAAATTTACATTCAACACCTCTTTGTGTGTAGCTAGAAACTGTGTATATTCATATAATATATTGTATTTAATTTTCTTAAAAATTCTTCCTAATATGGAGAGAATACAATGTAAGTTACTATTTTTCTCACTAGTTTACACTATCATGTTTAAAGTTCCCTTTAAATATCCTTAAATGTGTATGCATTTTTACTTTCTCTTCCTGTTCTTCTAGGTTTTTTTTCTGTTTCAGATTAATGATTGAAGTTGTTTTAGAGATGATTGATTTTATGAACAGCTGTTAGAGTTGAGATTTTTTTCTTACTCAGCCTAATGCATAGGGTTTGTAGCCACTCTAAATACTCTTCTTGAGAATTATAAAACTTTAAAAATTCTTTAAAATCACTCTAATGATTAACAATTAAAGTAAAATATACATTTGAATCAATGTATGCACTTGATTTCTTATTTTTGATAACTCAGAGAATAGTCTAGTCTTATGTGCAGATGATGTTACTTGAACATCATCATGTGGTACTTTTCGCTTTGAATAAAATGGTTTTTTGCTGCAAGAATTTGGAAATGTAATTGGGGTACGGAACCTAAAATTGTAACACAAAGTGGAGCTAAATGGCTCAAGGATTGTGTTTCTCTGAGGCATCAAACCAGACTTAGTAATAAGTTAATTATTAAAAAATAGGAATGTGATGTTATATCAAAGCAAGGATAATTGTGATTATTCAAGTAGATTGAGATTGAGTTTTGAAACTTTCATTTTGCTAATTAAGATCCTAAACCAAATTGTGAGCATGCATAAAATATTCAAGAGAATATGCAGAAGGCCTTGGGTACAGTGGTTGGGATGCTGCTTATTAGGACAACTGCGTCCTATGCTCGAATGCCTGGTTGAGGTCTTGAATCTGCTTCCATCCCAGCTCCCTGTTGATGCATACCCTAAGAGAAAGCAGGTGACTGCTCCAGTAACTGGATCCCTGCCATCCATGAAGATTGAATTTCTGGCTCCTGGCTTTAGCCTGGCACAGCTCCAACCATTGTGGGAATTAGGGGAGTGAACCAGTAGATGGAAGATTTATTTCTATCTCTCTGCCTTTCAAAAAATGACAATAAATAAGTATTTTAAAAGTTTTAAAGAGAACAAAAACCATCCTCATACAACAGAGAAAATCCATTTAGAAAAATGAATCTGTACAACTCTTATTGTTTTTATCCATTCATTGAATCATACTTCCCAGAGACCTTTTGAATAGTATAAACAAATAAGATAAATAATCTTCATTAAGTAAATTAGTAAGTGAATGTTAATCTATTTTAAATTAAGAGTCTCAAATCCTATTTTACTAGTCAAGGCAGACTCAGTGTTATGACCAATGATTCCCCCAAACCCAAGTTGTTTTTTTTTGTTTTTGTTTTTAGGATTTTTATTTATTAATGTGAAAGGAAAAGAGAGTTCCCATCTACTGTTTCACTCCCCATATGGCAGCAACAGCCAGGGCTGGGTCAGGTCAAAGCCAGGAACCCCATCTGGTTTTCCTCATGGGTGGCAGGAAAATATGGGGTAGGCATTTGGTGCAGTGGTTTGGATGCTGCTTAAGACAACTGCAGATTTGGGTCATCACCTGCTGACATCCAGAGTGTTCATTAGCAGGAGGCTAGAATCAGGAAGGGATCCAGAACGGAACCCAGGAATCCCAATGTGGGCTGCAAGTGTCCAAGTGGCGGCTTCTTTCTTATATATATGTGTGTGTGTATATATATATATATCTATGCACACACATATATAAATCATATATACTTATATATTTACATAATCTATATAATTATATAAATATTTATAAATCATATATATAAATCATATATATGATTTATTCAAAAGGTAGGGTTACAGAAGGGGTGTGGTGGAGAGAGAGGGACAAGGAGAGAGGTCTTCCATCTACTAATTGACTCCCCAAATGGCTCCAATAGCTGGGCTGGGCCAGGAAGAAGCCAGGAACCTGGAATTCCAACTGGGTCTCTGATGTGGGTGTCAAGGGCCCAAGCACTTGGGCCATCCTCCGCTGCTTTGCAGGAAGTGACTAAACTCACTGTTCCCCATGTCACCTCTCCAACCTGACACCGCAAAGTGGTTTCTTAAAGGCTGTGTCAAATGTCTGCCCCAAATCCAGTTTCATAACATTAAAAAAATGCATTTGTTGCTTAGATGACACTCCAAATGTGGCTGATGGAAATACAGGGGTGGAGCCGCTGAATCTGCGCAGTGTATTTGAGATCCAGGTCCTTTCCTGTTTGTGCTAATTTCTCTTCAGTCCTTGTCTTTCTCTCATCAGGCAGTGACTAGCAAGAGGAAAAAAATCATGGAGATTTGCCTAGTGAGTTTCCTGTACATACCGGGCTTAATTCTGCCCACACTCCAATGTGTGCTCAAGAGAAAAAGAAGCAGAGTTTGGTGCATACATAGCATTCTCTTTCACAAGAATTTCTTATGAAAACTTTTTGTAATTCATAATTTTCACTAATTAAAACTCAGCCATACCACTCGTTAATCCCTATTACGCAGGCTTTATGACTTGGATTAGGTAATTACTTAGCAGAAGTGTTGAAGCAATTTGGAATTCTGTGATCATCAACATAGGCCAATTTCTCATTGGCTCTAAGCTGAAAGGTCAGGAAATCCCCATGAATTATTTATTTTACTTCCATAATTAGAAATGACTCTAGTGCAGTGCAAAATATCAGAGCCAGAGACCAGCAGGATTTGATGAGCAGAGACACAGGTGGCTTCTCATAATGAACCCGATATGAGGAATTTGGAGCAGTTATAGAGCGGACTGACTTCCAGGTGTTTTTGTTCCCAAAGTCAGACTTTAGTTACCTGCCAAAGAAGTAAAGCCTCATTCATCAGAAAACACCTTTAGCCATTTATGCTGGTTAGGCTTCCAAAGGCTGCTGTGCAGCGTTGCAGCAGGATTTCCTGCAAGGGGGAAACGGTTGGTATTCAATTAGTCTCCTTCGATTTCCCAGCTGCTTCCTTTTGGTGTGATGTGGGCCCACCTTTCTAGCCCTCAGTCCCAGCATTTCCCATCTTGCATATTCTCTAATCATAAGCAACAAAAAGCTGGGGAACAGATTGCTGCATGGATGCAGCAAAGGCCATAGTATTTGGTGGAAACAATTTTGAGCCGATAAATTGGCAATGTGAAGCCTGTGTCACCCACTCACCATTGTACCCACCTCTAAACCTTGTTGGACTTGAGCAGATAGATTGCCAGTCAGTGCACTAAGTACTTGGGTTGAGTTTCATTTGCCAGGTAGGATAACTTTCTTCTTAGCTTGCAGTACCCAGAAATCAGGGCCCTAGTAAGAAGTTCACATCCTAACACTTTGCTGGGAATGTGAGGCAGGAAGTGGGGGGAGGGTGGTGAGTAGATACAGAATGGTGCTCTTTACCAGACCACAGAGCACTGCAGGCTCCCCCAAAGATTGCTCAATGTCATAGGACACTTGGGGAGTAGTAAAAATTAAGGCCTTGGACAGAAGCATAGAAGAATTAACCAGCTGGCTACCTTCTATTAAAATTAGGTAAAATTTCCATCAGTTAAAATCCATTGCCCTGCACAGGGCAGCTCTACCCTCACTAACTTTTGGGTTGTGACTCATATCTCCAGGTTACTGCCAGAATGCTAGTTCCCTATGAGTCCAGTGCAGCCATTCTCTGTCATGCAATGCCTGGTGGGACCCAGTATCCACAGTGAGTGCATCAGCTGTCACATGGCCTGACTGCAAGGCTGCAGGAACTGCTGTTGCTGGGCCCTGGTCAGAAAGCAAGGCTCATGTGCAGATCGGGGACACATATTACTAATACAGTGAACAATGATCCTTTCCATCTAATTTGCATTTGCAGTGCCCTTTCTGATTTCTAATGCTTCCCTACTAATCCATCTCAATTTCCAATGGTCCCATTCTTTCCTCATTACAAGTTCTCAGTGTATTGATCTTAACATTGTAGTTAGGTTGACCAACAGAAGTCAGGTAAACAAAAAACATGATAAGTTTAGGGAGCTATTGCTATGTAGGGAGCAAACCAGGGTGATGGATAGTCATTTCAGGTGGTCTGAGCATCCATACATCTCAACACTTAGCCTACTAATCTCAACAGATTAATTTTTGATAACCCTAATTTCTGATAACTCTAATATGGTCTCTCTCCTGAAGTAACTTAAAACTATTTGCAATTCTCTGAATTTGATTTACTATTTTATATTTTTGGGCCTTTACATGTATGATTTTTTGAACTAAAAATGCCCTTCACCTCTTCCTAGTCTATCATTCTCCTCTTCTTTCTCTAAAATATCACCTTCTACTGGAGGCCATTCCTGATGTATTTCTTTCCCATTATATCTTCAACTGCACTAGCTTAAACCAACTTGAATTGAATTCTGTATGATCCTAAAATTGTTCTCAAATCCCTTTTGTGGGGAGCAACTCGGACTAGACTGTTACTGGAATTAAGACTTATTCTATGCATTTGCTCTCCCACAATATGGTGCTGGGAGAGGAGCAAACAGCTTCTACACAGCTGCCTCCAGTTCAACCAATAAACTGTAGGACCTGCTCCTGATTGGAGGAGAGCAGCGTACTCGGCATGTGGGTAGCAGAGTTGGGATTGGTGGAAGAGGACTATAAAGGAGGAGAGAGACAACATGCACCAGGAACATCTATCTGAAGGAACACCTGTGCAGCCCCCGAGAGAGCCGGCCGGCGGTGTGCCGCTCCCCCGCGGAAGTGGGGAAAGTGGCAGGGGGCACCGCCCTTCCACGGAGGTGGAAGGGACGGTAGCCAACCCGGGAAGAACCAGCAGCAAACCCAGGAAGGGCCGAGCAGACAAAAGAACAGCTCAGGGTCCTGTGTCGTTCCTCCACGAACAGGGGGAGCGACACCTTTCAATGTTATTTATTCAACATTAGTTTCATAGCTGCATGTGCAGAGCGTTGGACATAATGTTGGGATGACTGGCGGAGACCACACAGAAAATGTCAAGAAAGATTCACTAAATGTTACCTGTTCCCTAAGATTTGGAGTGAACTACTTCTCCATACCTTACACTGGTTAATACAAGATCCGTTGTTAGATCACTAACGGATCTGTTATCCCATGTACTTTCCATCTTAATTTTCTCATCTGTAAATTAAAGTTTTGTAAATGAATTCTGATGTCTTTTCTATCTTGAGCATAATTTCAGAATATTAACAGTGACTAGAATATCATATCTGCTTTTGTTTTTCTGAATTGTTTTTAAATGCGCAATGTAAAATCAAGAGTTTAAGTGTGGAAAAAATGCTTTATTGTGTAAAATAAGACATTTTGGCTTTCAAAATGGAGAGTACAGGAGAAGCAATTGGATGCTGGTTACAAATGCAAATTCCCTTATCCCTTCTCAGAAAATTCAGAATCATTGTCAGGGGTTCAGGAAGCTTATAATTAAGCAGCCAATCCAAATAATTCTATCATAGTTGTAATATAAAACTACTTGTTGTAGAATCACGGGGTAAAGGAATAAAGAACTGGTTTACTATATTGTAAAGGCAGCTAGAACATCCTGGTGCTATTGATTGTCAAATATCCCCTCAGGAAAATATTGCCCTTGGTTGAGGAACACTGAGTTAGAATATGTTCTAGGTAAACAACTATCTAAAAAGTTTTGAAGTATGTAAATTATTATAACTATTTCATTTATTGTCTAAAATTCTAAAGTATAGCAAGATTCCAATTTGTAAAATAACATGCTTTATTATTAATGAAAAGAAATAAACCAATTTATAGTAGTTTTGCCTCAGTATTTGGGAGATTGATTCCAGGACCTGCTTGGATATGAAAATCTGCAGATGCAGAAGTCTCTGATATAAAATGAAGCAGTACAAATATTTGCATGTAATCTACACATCTCTAGGTTACTTTAATACTTAATACTGTAAATACTTCTTATACTGTACATTTTAGAGAATGACAAGAAAAAGTCTGCACATGGTTAGTAAAAAAACTATTTTGTCTTCTGTTTTTCCACCTGAAGTTGGTAGAAAATGTGGATGTGAAATCTGAGGATATGGAGGACCAACTGTGGTAGTTTGGTCAAAAGATTTTAGGAAATGCTTATTTGTAACTGTATTCTTAAAAAAAAAAAAAAACAAACAATGAATCTTAATGTGAAATTTCAGTTCTTTCTTGACTTACAGGTCAGGTCAGCAGGTCACTGGCCATCCCTGGGGGTGATACAGCCCTTCCTGTTGACCTCACTGTCTGTGGGAACAATAGGGCACTCTTGTAGTAAGGAGAGCAAATGTGCTAAATTGTGCAGATGGACAGAGCCTGTTCACAAGAGAGCTTTTAGGTGTTGGTGGCTTACTCATGACAGCTTAACACAGGGAGAGTTGGATATAAAATAAGCAATCTCCTCTGCTTTTCATATTCTTCAACTTCAATACAATTAGGTTTCTATGTCTTTACAAATAGATAATATACTGTGACAATGTTATTTTGGGCTAGTGATTATGCTCAATTTCCAAGGCAACTCTGCTTTCTTCTGATAGTTTGCTCTATTTATAACATTCTTGTTTGCCTTCATTTTGCATATTTCAACGTTACTAAAAATGAACAAATGAGATGTTCTGTTCTTCAACTTTACACATAAGCTTGATATTTAGGGAGCTTGATGTGAGCCATTGAATTACTATTGTTTTTATTATTGTTTCTTAGACCTTTTTATATGCTCATACCATTGTGACTCTAAGTTAAAGAAAGCAATACAAATGTCTGTGGATAGAACTTAAGTTTGTAAAAGCAACATAGATATGGGCTATGGTTTAAAGTTTAGTCATGATTTTATTACACTATTTCTTTCCAAACATGCTCCCTTTTATGGTTTTTCTATTTATATGTTCTAAGAGAAGTTGATTTTGTCATAAAGTATTGTTGTTTTATACTTCTACCTCTTTGAAAGCACATGATTTTAGATATTTATTTTGTGCTATTTTACTTGGGTGATAAGTTTCAGTTCCTATCTCACTACTCATCTTTTTGTTACATTTGCCTTGATGTTTTATGTGGATTATTCTGTTTCTGATGCTAGTAATCCAACTTATGTTGCACTATTGGCCCTCTCCGTAGCCCTTGAGTATTTCTTCTGTCCCTGAGGATGCCACTTTGCCTCTTCCAAAATGCTAGAAGAGGTCACAATGTTGATACTACATCAAACCTGTTATCTTTCATAAGCTTTCAGACACATATTCAGAGCCCTGTCTTCTGAGTTTACAATAAAGGTTGCAGCTTTTTCCTGACAGTTTCATTTTCAATTAAAGTGCTTCATAACTCTTTTTTAAATCATCCATTCTGTACTATGAACCCTGCTTCATATTTCATGATTTCTTTTTTTTTTTAATTTTTTTGACAGGCAGAGTGGACAGTGAGAGAGAGAGACAGAGAGAAAGGTCTTCCTTTGCCGTTGGTTCACCCTCCAATGGCTGCCGCGGCCAGCGCACCGCGCTGATCCAATGGCAGGAGCCAGGTACTTATCCTGGTCTCCCATGGGGTGCAGGGCCCAAGCACTTGGGCCATCCTCCACTGCACTCCCTGGCCACAGCAGAGAGCTGGCCTGGAAGAGGGGCCACCGGGACAGAATCCAGCGCCCCGACCAGGACTAGAACCTGGTGTGCTGGCGCCGCAAGGCAGAGGATTAGCCTAGTGAGCTGCGGCGCCAGCTTCATGATTTCTTAATTGCCGGTGATTGTGGTTATTTGGAAGAAAGCCTGAGGGAGCTAGTGTGTGGAGGCAAAGACCTAGCAAATGGTGAGGGGATGGAGTGGATGCTAAGAAAAGGGAGTGCAAATGAACCATATATATATATATATTTAATATATATTATATATATATTAAAGAAAAATGAAAACTGCATAACGTACCTTATTTGATTAAAAAATTGTCACTGGAATCACCACTATTAGCATTGGAAACACTGGATTGCATTATAGCCCACTTATCCACTTGAGTACTCTATTCAGTTTAGTGTATTATGACAGTATCTTTAGATTTAATTAAAGCCTCATAAACTGTAAAATAATCTACAGGTATACTTGTTATTTTTTCAATATAAAATGCATATTTTATTTTTTCTTGCTAATTATGTCATCTCAGTTTTGAAGTATAGTTGGCTCTTAGAATCCAAAGTTACATACCTTCTGGTTCAACCAACAATGTATTGCAAATACTCAAAAAATAATTTGCATCTATACTAAACATGTAAAGATTTTTTCCTTGTTATTCCCTAAACAATACTGTAAAACAAATATTTACATAGTATTTACATTGCATTAGGAATTGTAAGTATCTTGAGATGATTTAAAGTATATAATAGGATTGTGCAGGTTATATGTAAACAGTAGCTTTAGATTTTGGTATCCATGAGGAATCCTAGAAACAATAATCCCTATGAATACCAGGAGACTACTGTATTATGAAATCTTTTAGCATGTTTAGTCAAGAGAGAGCTTTATTATATTTAGTAACATAGAAAGTCTGTTCTTAGGTATCAGTCCAGTTACTACAGAGTTGCTTGTATTCATAAAATATGTTCTATGTAAAGAGGCAACAATACAATAGGTTCATGAAAGTGTCATTGTTAGGAAAAGTCTGTTAGTCAGGGAAGCAGTATTGGACTGTTATAAGAAAATCCTCTGTTAACACGGCATGCTTATAGGGAAGGTAACTAGGTATCCTGGGACAGGTGTGATAAGGAAAGTTTTCAACACATAATCGCTTGTTTTGAATTTTGAATCAGGCAGGTAATTTTTTTAGGAAAAAACAATGTAAAAACTTTGTACCATAGGACATTTTTAAAAAAATTCTCATTTGTTCCCTGAGAAACCGTCCATAAATCATTGAAGTGCAGCACAAGGTATATACCTCAGTTGGTCCTCTGATCAAAATTAATCAAGTAATTGTGTGTGTGTGTGTGTGTGTGTGTATGGTGTGTGTCTTCTTTTTGGGTAATCTTGAGGGTAGACACATGACTGTTTTTATCCCTAGAGCCAAGATTTGTTCTTAGAAGATTGTATATTCTTAATAAGCATTTTGTCCTTTATGTTGATTTCTACCTTGCCTTATTACCATTGTGCTGCATATTCTATGTGTTCTGAATAAAAGAATACACAAAGAGTGGGCATTTAACCTAGTAGTGTCCCATATCAGCATGCCTAGGTGTAATTCCTGATTCTCCTCCTGATTCCAGCTTCCTGCTAATCAGACTGAGAGGCAGCAGTGATGGCTCAAGGAATCAACTCCTTCATTCAAATAAGAGAACTATATTGAGTTCTCTGGACCTAGTTCTGGCCCCTGACTCCCCTAGCAGTTGTAAGAGTTTGGGAAATAAACTGGTGGATGGGAACCCCCTCCCCATTCTGTTATTCGGCCTCTCAAATAAGTAAAAATAAAGTGAAATAAAAGAATGATGCAGTATAGCGAAATGTGGCTTTTTCATAGTATTGCTCAGAAATTTTTAGAAGGGAGAATTGGATGCATTGTTGAGAAAATGCTTTATCTGTTTTGCTTTTGTTGTTGTTGACTTTAAGTCATCACAATTCATAAGAAGGCACACAGGTTGGTAAATGTTAAAACAAAGATACATAAGTGCTTATACTCCTTCTCCCAGTTGTAAAGTATTCTAATAAGCTAAAATGTGAAACTATTTTACTTTTTCCTAAAAGTTAATATAATTTTTCATCAGCTACATAATGAAAAACATTTAAATAGAATATATGCATTACAAAAGCTAATTTTACAGGAATGCAAAGAAAAGTGATCTTATAAAGGCATAATTTTTTTTCTTTACTCCAACAGGTGGTTTGTCAACATCCATGTAATTTTATATAGATGTATTCAGAGGCTTTAGCGTGAGATGATGGCATGCCAGTTATGTCCATGCCTTTGATCCAGTGTGTGCTGCAGAGCCAGGAATGGCATGGTGCTCCAGGCTATGCTCTGCAGCAGTGGCTATATGGCTCCCAGGCATAAACAGGCAGCTGTACTAGTAAAACATATATTTTTAAAATATGCTAGATGGTTGTGTTATTACCATTGTCCTATCAAAAATTCTTAAAAGACAGGAATGGTGCTTTTAAAGTAAATATGAAATAAAGCTGCAACTTTTTAATTTTGCTGCAAAATTTTAACTGAGAATATTTATCAAAAGCAGTCAGGGTATTAAAATGCTTTGGATTTACTGCCATGTCTTTTTAAGGGAATTTATTACCCTCTCTTTTTATGTACACAGTATGCATATTGTCTTCAACATTCCTTTGAGGAATTATGAAATAGTACAGGTGAATATACTGGGGAAAACCCACAGGAAGCACCAAAAGTTGTTTTGTTGACTAAATTATGGAACATCTTGACTTTGCACTGTACTCTTGAGGTCATCTGCCAAAAATAGTTTCCTAAGCCAAGTTAATTGCAAACTGTTATGATCTTACTGGAGTATGCTCTTTGGATTTTAGTTGTCTTAATTCATATTACTCAATGAGCCTTGATCTTAAAGATATATTACTGGGATTTTTTAAAATCCCAGTAATTTTTATTGAGTCAAAATTCATTTTGTGAATTTCATCTCAATTTCTCCATCAACTGAGACTACCCTTAGTGTACAGCTCCTCTCTTCCTTTGGTCACTTTGCCCTTTCTGGGAATGCCTTGTATATTTTTCAGTTTCAGGAGCTAAATGAAAGGCAGTTGACTAGCAATAAAAGTTTGAAGGTAGGTATATGGTCTTGTACTAGGTCTTTTTTAATTTAAGCTATACAAGTTTTATGTATTTCATATATACAGATTTAGGAAAATAAGTGATACTTCTCACTTACACTCCCTCCCATACATGCTCCAACCCTTCTTCCTCCCACCTCTCTTATTCCCACTCTTTTTTTTTCTAAGATTTTTATTTAACAGGTAGAGTTACAGTCAGTGAGAGAGAGAAACAGAGAGGTCTTCCATCTGCTGGTTCACTCCCTAAATGGCCGCAACGGCCGGAGCTGGGCTGATCCAAAGCTTGGAGCCAGGAGCCTCCTTCAGGTCTCCCACTCAGATGCAGGGGCACAAGCAGTTAGGCCATCTTCTACTGCTTTCCCAGGCCATAGCAGACAGCTGGATCAGAAGAGGAGCAGCCAGGACTAGAACCAGCGCCCATATGGGATGCCAGCACCGCAAGCAGAGGATTAACCTACTGTGCCACAGCACTGGCCCCCCTACTCTTAATTTTTACAAACATATATTTTCATTTTACTTAATGGTCATAAGGTTAACCCTACACTAGGTAAAGAGTTCAACAAATAGTATGAAGGAAAAAAACACTGTTCCTCAACAGAAGAGACACTAGGTCTTGACACTTGTCTGCCTTTACTTTCATCAACTTATATGAAAGAGGTGCTCCAGATATTACCATAGGTAGGTAGAATCCACCTTGCGAATGCATGTGAATCTAGAAAAGTGGCACTTGGCATTAACTGGGTCACAGACTCCTTTTGAGAATCTGATGAAAGCTATAGTACCTATACACAGAGAAAAGTACATGTGAGAAACTGCTTGTGTCTAATCTTAGGAAGTTAAAACCCGTGCAGCAATGCAAGTAAGAATCCTTGACCTGCAGTTCACTGGCAGTAAGAACTGAATAGAATAGAGTGCATTTTTGCTTTGGTTTATGCCATTTTCTTATTTCTGTGTGATTTACAGTTGAAATCCCCAATTACCCTTTTTTTCCATACCCCTTACCCTCCTAAATCCCCAAACAGCCGCTAGTTTTTGTATCTCAACAGAGGAGTTTGCTTTGTAGTTGATGTAGTAATACCAACAAAGTATACATTTGAGGTAATTCCAAAAAGAATCATCAGTGATGACAAATTTAGATGGGAAGCCAAATTTAAAATCACTAACAGATGAATATTTTCATAGCTGGCTGTTTGACCATTAAGAATTAAACATTTTTAACTATCAACTTTTGCTAGAATATGAAATAGAGCTTGCTATGGTACGCCTCACTTTTCACCAAGCTCACTAGCAGGCATGGGAAAAGCCAAGTTCTCAGTATTTGAGTTGTCCTCATTCTAGTCCAGGGAAGCCTATTTCAAAAGCTGGGTCTAAAAGTCCTTAGCTTTTATCTAGAACAGACAACATGCTTGAGAAAGGTCCTTTAACTTTTTGTTTCAGTTGACATTGACACAGTGGGTCAGATTTGTCCCAAAGCACCATGTCTAAACAGCTTCCTTTATGTGATTCTAATTGGGTTCCTTTCTCAGGAGAGTCACATTAGAGCTCCTGCAGTTGGAGCTGCAGTGCTGGCGGTTGGCAGCATCAACGCAGCACTGCCTCTTGAGGCATGTAAGACAGCCACTTAGAGTTTGTTCCTACTGACTTTTGACAAATGGCCCTCTCTGACTCTGTACCTAATAGACAGTTTTTGTTTTTCTTCTGGCTCTGTGCCAAAACTGTGGTTTGTACTTAAGCACCTCACTTGTGCTTTATTTGCTTTGCTTTTGCCTTTTGTTTGCCATGATTCTGTTTGTTCAAATGTAATTAATTGCTAATTATCTGGTATTCCTGTTATCTCTAACATACATACGTAATGACACCGGGCTTACACAGATTCAGTCCATGTGAATGAATGGAACACAGCGTTGAACACCTGAACCTTCTGTAGGTCTGTTTGTGAAGATAATGTGTGGTAAATCATTGACCTTGGACATTGTAACAACAGAAATTAACTGATTAGCAATGACAGGGTTTGATCTAAGACTTCTTCCAAAAAAAAAAAAAATCGTTGATTCATTGATTACCTCTCATGTACCATGACCTTTGAAGACATTATGTTACATGTGTTAATTTTAACCTTATTTTGTTGAGCATTTTGGTGTGCAGATTTTCCAGTGTTCCATTTTTGGTAGCTTTGAAACAGGAAGCTTTTACAAAGATTTTAAATTGCATCATACCAGCTGAGTTTAGTTACTGGAATTTAAATATGTTCCAGTGCCCTTTTAAAATCTTGTTGTTTTAAAGCCCAAGAAGAAATTTATGACTGTGGAAATAGTAGTGATAAATTGGAGACTAAAGCATGCATTGCTTTCTCCCAGCGGCCTGTGGGATAACAGGAGGTCAGACAACTTAAGTCTGTTTCTCTTTTTTGGGTTCTGTAATATGGTTGTAGAAGAAGGGGAAGAATTGTTTTTGAACAGGGGCAGCAAGAGTGCCAAGTGACTCTTATCTTCAGGGTCTGTAAAGTTTGATTAGCTTTATGCTCCCTTGACCGAAGTTGCTTACAAGGGGGGTACTGGATTTAATATTGTGAATATGCTTAACACCATGAACAGCCTCTCTGACTTGCTTTGAAATACTTTGAGTGATATCAGAGCTTCCTTTGTGGTCAGAATGATCCAAGTATAGGAGGGGAAAAAAACAGGCTGAGAGAGGGTACAATAGGATCATTTTCCCCTCTTGCTAGCAAAAGATACATTTGCCAGGCCCTTCTCCCCTGTCCACAAAAGAAAGAAGACAGAGTGTGTGAATGTTAGAAAGGATTTCTCCTGACGGAAATCTCAAGAGGAGGGAAGCTAAGTGAAGAGAAACACTTTCTGTGCGCTTTGCTTTGTTAGACTTGTGATGGGATTTTTAGTTCCTTAGAGAGGACACTTTTTGTCTTCTGAAGACTTCAGCTTTTTACTTGCATCTGCGTATTGATGACAGTCTTGAGTGTTTTCTTTCCCATTCATGTTGAGTAGTTTCTTCAGGCTCTTGCTGAGGAGCAAGATGTCTCAGGCATGGAATTGAACAACTACCCTGCTAGGGTCTCCATTAGGTATGTGGGTGCCCCACAGTCATGACCTCTGAGCATACCACATAGTCCCTACTTTGTTCACATCCTGCTCCTCACTCAGCAGACTTCATTTGTATTTGTGTGTGTGTGCATGAAAGAGATTGTTTTAAGAGAGTAACAAAGAACCTCAAGAGATGACCTTAGGGAATACTGTCTTTAAATTGCATAACACCCACTGTTGGGTCTGTGTTGTATCCTTTAAGATTCTCATACATAGAAAATCACTATCTCCCTAAGTAGGTATCACTTACCATTCACACATAAAATATATTCGATCTACATTTGATTTATTACAATTGTGATAGTCAAACCTTTTCAGTATTCTTGGCTTGCAAATAGATTTTTTAATATAAATCTTGCTACTGTTTTAAATTTTCATTGCTCAAGTACCCTGGTTTCTAACTGCTCAGGGGCAGGGGCCATATGTTGGTAGTACAGACTCAGTTGTCCCTTCCTTGGACACTGTGTGTGCTATTCAGTGTGCTACTTACTGTCTCAGCTCCATCCTCTAAAAAGGGGCACACCACACTGACCTTATAGGATTTCAGTAAATGCTAATTGAGCACATGTGTATCTGGTGTTTGGTACATAGTAGTACACTTTAGTAAAAGGTGCTTAATCTTAAACTTTCCTTGAAACTACACCTGATGAACATATAAAAGATGGCCAGCGTTAATAGAGTGATTATTACTTAAGAAACATAGTTAAATAAGTATAAATTTTACTGGAGCAATGTTAACTAAAGGTATACCACTGGCAACTGCTAAGTTTTGGGCATAAGACATATAGTAAAACGTTGTTTTTTGAAGGCATAGGTGTTTATAGCAAAAAGGAGAGCTCTCTTCTATGAAGTCTTTCCCTTTGCCTCAGGACCCAGTTAAGCAAGCAAGTGCTGTTATTCTTGTGTTCCTTTTTCTTCGTATGTGTTTTGAAAACAAAACAGAGTATTTTTAATGCTAAAAAGTACTTAAATTTTTTATTCCTATAAAATATATGTAATAAGCTTTATCATTTTATCCACTTTTAAATACTTATTTTTAATTGATACAAAAACATATTTTTCGAGGACCATGTGATGTTTTGATATATGTACAGGGATGCTTGAAAAGATACATGAGGAATTGAATTAAAGAGGACACTTAGTACAACCAAAATTGAAATTCATATACTTCTTTCATAATACATTTTCTATGAACTTTGAAGATCCCCTGTGTGCATGTGTTTCAAAAATAAACTTATTTTTCAATTCCATTTTCCATAAACTTTCTGCAGTACCCTCATATACATAGCATATTGTTCAAATCATAATGAGCATATCCATCTCCTCAAGTGATTATAATTTCTTTGTGGTGGAAGCATTCAAAATCCTTTCTTGTAGCTTGTTTGAAATACATAGTCCAGGACCCATTTCTAAGTATACAGTATTGATCATATTAAGTGCAGTCACATGGTTGTGCAGCCATCACCACCACTGATCTGTAGAACTTTCTCATCTTCAGCTGAATCTCTGTAGCCTTATCTCCCCCTCCCCACTGCCCACTGCCGCCCACCCCCATGCTACTTTCTACCTTTATATTACTCTTGTAGATTCTGCATATAAATGGAATCATATTTGTCCTTTTGTAATTGGCTTATTGTTGACTCATCCTGTGAGGCCCTCACAGTCTGGATGGTGGGGCTACAGCCTTCTTCAATAAGAAGCACAGAAGAGAAGTTTTGGTGAACATGTCTGTTTATTAACAAGCAGTAGCAAGCTTTTAAAGTGCAGGCAAAGAGGAGTAGCTAGCTCAGGGTAGCAACACTAAAGCAGATACTGCTGTTTCTACACTTCTCCAATAAACTTCAAGGTCATATAGCTTACGTAGCCTTCCAGGTGGTCTTTAAGGGTCTAGGCCACACCTGGGAGCTGTTTACCTAGTTGCCAAGACAAGGCCCTTCAACAGGAAGTGGGGGTGGGGGACATGTGTCTGGGGTCCCTACTGCTTGTCAGCAGTCAGGTCATGTGTGGCTCTCAGTGTGCCTGAGCCCCCGACCAGGATCTTTCCTGGGAGGCATGGTGTACCGTGCTATCTTAACCTCCTGAATGGGCTAGGCAGGCAGTCTCCCAGCCAGGCACAGTCTCACCCAAAGCTTATTATACTTAATATAATGTCTTTAGGATTTAGCGTATGTAAGAACTTCCTCTCTTTTTCCA
The DNA here is from genome assembly GCF_964237555.1 of Oryctolagus cuniculus. Classification (NCBI taxonomy): domain Eukaryota; kingdom Metazoa; phylum Chordata; class Mammalia; order Lagomorpha; family Leporidae; genus Oryctolagus; species Oryctolagus cuniculus. Next base: position 55,956,636 of record NC_091439.1, read on the forward strand.
GGCTGAGTAATAGTACATTTTGTGTAAACATCACATTTTGTTTATTCATTCATCTGTCTCTGCATGTATGGGTTGTGCCTTTTTGGTATAACGAATAAGGCACGTAGGTTTTTTTTTTTTAAATACCATAAATAGGTACCACATAGAGTGCAAATCTACATATCAGTCTATGATAATTAAATGTATAATACCACTAGTATGGAAATTCTGATACTTTCACATTTAATATTACCAGATGAGAATAATTTTTAAGTATAACATGTGCAAGATAACCCTAAGTACTCTGAAGTATAGGGTACCCTATTTTTCATAGTTGCTATGATGCTTCTGAATTTTCTCTGATCAGTTATATATATAAGTTATATATATATATAAGTTTGTATAATGTAAACTTGTCAGAATTTGTATTTAGTTTCTAAACTCCACTTACTGCATTTTGCTAAATGAAATTTTGCCCAATTTGGAATTTAATTATAGTACCTGTTAAGAGTTATTAATCTATTGGATTCTTGATTTTTTTATTTTTTAGTTATATAGTTTACACACTTGAAAAGAGTCTCTCCTTCCATTTCAGTGTAAAATAAATATCATTTCCTTTTTTCTCTTTTATTTATTTATTTATTTTTGACAGGCAGAGTTAGAGAGAAATCAGAGAGTTATAGACAGTGAGAGAGAGACAGAGAGAAAGGTCTTCCTTCTGTTGGTTCACTCCCAAGTGGCCGCCATGGCCGGTGCTGCGCCAATCTGAAGCCAGGAGCCAGGTGCTTCCTCCTGGTCTCCCATATGGGTACAGGGACCCAAGCACTCAGGCCATCCTCCACTGCCCTCCCAGGCCAAAGCAGAGAGCTGGATGGGAAGAGGAGCAACCTGGACTAATACCTGGCACCCCAACTGGGACTAGAACCCGGGGTGCCGGCGCCATAGGCAGAGGATTAGCCAAGTGAGCCACAGTGCCGGCCTGTCATTTCCTTTTGATTAAAAATTCTTGCTTTCTCTTAAAAATTATCTGTTTTGTAGCCCAATTGATTAAAGAGAGATCTGCATGCTGACTCACGCCCCAAGAGCCTGTAACAGCCAGGGATAGGCAAGGCCAAAACCAGCAATTAAGAACTGAGTCTGGATCTGCCATGTGGATGGCAGCAACCCAAGTAGTTAGGTAATCTGCTGCTGCCTCCCAAGTTGCACATCAGCAGGAAGCTGGAATGGGAAGTGGAACTGGGACTTGTTTCCAGGCAGACTGATATGGGATATCCCAAGTGGTTCAATAGCTGCTGTACCAAAAACCTTCCCCCAAAATATTAATGTTGGTAGATTGTAAATGTTCCTTTTCTGAAAAATTAAGAATTTTTAAATAATAAGGTTACTGAAATTATATGTGCTTTACACAGATCACTTCTCCCCCAAGGAGAATAGTAATGAAGTACTGATGGACATCCGGTAATTGTTCTGTGCTGCTTCTGCAGTGAATGCCAGCTTAGTCTAGTGTGTCTTAGAGGAGACACTAAAAGATCAGCAGTCCCAGGCAGTTCTAATTAGGAAGTCATCATTCATTTGTTCATTTTTGGCACATTTCAGCAGACTGAAAATGACCTTTATTAATATTCATACTTTTTTTCATTTGGGGGGAAATTCATATTAGATACAATTAAGCATTTTAAAGTATACAATTCAGTAGCATTTTGTATATTCACAATGTGTGAATTATGTATTTTTTACTAAGTACTAAATAATATTATCTATGGCATTCTTGGAAACTCCTTTTGTCAAGATGAAGACTTTTTAAAAAATTACAAAATTTTTAATGCCATCTCACTAGTCCAAGTGATCAATTTCAGTTCATGATTGATCACACTGACAGGTCTAAGAGTCAAAGGGATCACACAAACAAGACTAGTGTCTGCTAATACTGATAGAATCAAAAAGGGAGAATGATCCAACATGGGAAGTGGGATACACAGCAGACTCATAGAATGGCAGATGTCCTAAATAGCACTCTGGCCTCAGAATCAGCCCTTAAGGCAGTCGGATCTGGCTGAAGAGCCCATGAGAGTATTTTAGGCATGGAAAGCCAAGACACTTTGGAAAAAATGAAAAAAACAAAAGACCTAAATGGAAGATCTCTGCGAGTGAGATCCCAGTGGAAAGAACAGGGCCATCAAAGAAGGAGGTACCTTTCTCTGAAGGGAGGAGAGAACTTCCACTTTGACTATGACCCTGTTGGAATAAGACTGAAGTCGGCGAACTCAAAAGCCTTCCATAGCCTTGGCAACTCATGACTAGAGCCTAGGGAGATTACTGACGCCATAAACAAGAGTGTCAAATTGTTAAGTCAACAACAGGAGTCATTGTATACTTACTCCTTATGTGGGATCTGTCCTGTATGTGTTGTCCAATGTGAAGTAAGGCTGTAACTAGTACTGAAACAGTATTTTACACTTCGTGTTTCTGTGTGGGTGAAAACTGATGAAATCTTTACTTAATATATACTGAATTGATCTTCTGTATATAAAGATGATTGAAGATGAATCTTGATGTGAATGGAATGGGAGAGGGAGCGGGAGATGGGAGGGTTGTGAGTGGGAGGGAAATTATGGGTGGGGGAGCCATTGTAATCCATAAACTGTACTTTGGAAATTTATATTTACTAAATAAAAGTTAAAAATTGCAAAATTTTCTTTCAATTTATAACTAAATAAAAGTCAGGACATTGTTTCCCCTATATTTGCAAAACTAAAAAAATATTGGATGGGTTAAGCCTCAGTCTGCAGTGCCACCATCCCATATAGTCACCAGTTTGAGTCTCAGCTGCTTTACTTCCTGTCCAATCCCTGCTAATATGCCTAAGGAAAGCAGCAGAAGATGGCCCAACAGATGTGGATGAAGCTCCTGGCTCTTGGCTTCAGCCTGGCCCAGCCTCAGCTGTTGAAGCCATTTGGGGAGTAAACAGTCTTTTCTTAAAAAAAAAAATGTTGGAAATATTAAACTAATAAATGAATTGAGACTCTTTTTTTTTTTTAAGATTTATTTATTTGAAAGGTAGAGTTACAGAGAGAGCGAGAGAGAGAGAGACAGAGATATCGATCTTCCATATGCTGGTTCACTCTGCAAATGGCCACATAGGCCAGAGCTGGGCCAGGCCAATGCCAGGGGCTTCATCCAGGTCTCCCATGTCAGTGCAGGGCCCCAAGCACTTGGGGCATCCTTGGCTGCCTTCCTAGGCACTTTAACAGAGAACTGGATCAGAGGTGGAGCAACCAGGGTGAGTCTTCTTTTTCAAACCGTTAGTCAAGGAATCTAATCTCTTAGTAAACAGTTTCATAAGAAATTCAGATAATTTGGGTATAGATGATCTTGAGATCATTCATAAGGCAAGTGTTACAGAATATACATGTGTATATAATATATTCCAATACTGAAATTTGTCATTAGGCATAAAAGTCTCTTTGTTAAGTTTGTCTCATAGAAAAAGCTGTTTTTCCTGTTCTAACTGTAGATGAAATTGTCTTAATTTTTATAACTGCTGATTATATTAATGATAATTATTTTTGAAACTTGCTGTTAAAATAAATTAGATAGCCTCAAGAAAATTTTCATACATCTTTGTTTCTCTCCTTTTTTTCTCCCCAGACTAAAGTGAACTTCTTAGTATGTAACATCCCTGGAGTTTATTCAATGCATAAAGTCTCATTTTCTTGACAGTCTAGAAATTATGATGTTGGCTTTTAGTCATCTCAGAAGTACCCTTAGGAGGTATCACCTGATTAACTCTACAGGAGAGAACTGCTAAAGACTTTAGAAATGTAAGAAACTTTAATAGAGTCTCTTTTCAGAACCACTAGGCAGCTTTTAGGGAAATTGAAAACTACAACAGATTGAGATTATTCACAGTATTTGGCCCGTATGTGGCTTTACTTTCTGTATTTTCAAGTAATAGCAATCAAATTGTTTGAAGTAATTTAGATAAATCAGACAATAGTCTGCCCCCACCCCACATACCCCAAGTTCATATAAATTGACGTCTAGCCCCATAGAATGGCAGATGTCCTAAACAGCACTCTGGCCTCAGAATCAGCCCTTAAGGCACGCGGATCTGGCTGAAAAGCTCATGAGAGTATTACAGGCATGGAAAGCCAAAACACTCTGGCAAAAAAAAAAAAAAAAAAAAAAAAAAAACCACCAAAACCTGAATGAAAGATCTCCGCGAGTGAGATCCCAGTGAAAAGAACAGGTCATCAAAGAAGGAGGTACCTTTCTCTGAAGGGAGGAGAGAACTTCCACTTTGACTATGACCTTGTCTAAATATGATCAGAGTCGGTGAACTCAAAAGGTTTCCATAGCCTTGGCAACTCATGACAAGAGCCTAGGGTGATTACTGAGGCCATAAACAAGAGTGTCAATTTGTTAAGTCAACAACAGGAGTCACTGTGCACTTACTCCTCATGTAGGATCTCTGTCCTTAGTGTGCTGTACATTGAGATTTAATGCTATAACTATTACTCAAACAGTATTTTTCACTTTGTGTTTCTATGTGGGTGCAAACTGATGAAATCTTTACTTAATATATACTAAATCGATCTGTATATAAAGATGATTGAAGATGAATCTTGATGTGAATGGAAGGGAGGAGGGAGAAGAAAGGGGAGGGTTGCAGGTGGGAGGGAAGTTATGGGCGGGGAAGCCATTGTAATCCATAAGCTGTACTTTGGAAATTTATATTCATTAAATAAAAGTTAAAAAAAATAAATTGACATCTAGCAAGCTACCAATCCAGAGAGTTTTATTAGGTATGAAAACCAGAAATGACCTCTTGATCATTTATGTGTGTTTACTTGATCATCCATCTAATCCTGGAGAACCGACAGCTTTATATACCTCACATCATTTCTTATACATACATTTTTAAACATCCAGTTTTAAAATTCCAGTTATTTAAGCAAGAAGCTGCAAATAAAATAAATACAGGTAGAATCATGCCAGATATTATTTTATGATGACCTCAATTCAACATCCATATATATGTCTGATGTGCTGTCTTTTGCAGACTCATTTATATGTAGCCATTCCTAACCTCAGTGACATAACATATATTGTCTTTATGGCTACAGTCAGAACTGTGTATACTGCCAATGCCGTAAGTTTTAGATTGTAAGTTCCCAAGGGTAGAGATCATATTTTATTAATGTTATTTAAAATCACCTCAGTGTACAGTATTGTCATGCACTTCAGTAGGTTCAATCAGTATTCATTGCTGAGCATTTAAAAATACAGCTTTCATGTATTTCAATATTTAATAGGTAGAATTTAATATTATAAATCATTTAGTATTTTTCAACTTTTAAGTGATGGCAAATGACCCAGTAGAAAACTGTTTCCAGAATGGCTCTCTGTTGTTGATTGTGAAATGGAATCATGTTGGCAATGAATTACAAACATTTATAAAATACTTACAGCATGCAAGCACTTTGCTGTAAAGGAGTGCTGTAAGAATAAGCAGTCAAGGGTGGTCATTTGACATGGTCATTAAGATGCCCACATCCCATATTGGAGTGTCTCAGCTCCATTCCCCATTTCAAGATTCTTTCTGCTAATGCAGACATCCTGGGTTGTGGCAAGTAATGGCTCAAGTAGCTGGGTTCCTGTCATTGATGACCTAGCTCCATTTGGTCTGGTCCAGTCCTGGCCGTGGTAGGCATTTTGGGAGTGAACCAGCAGAGGGCAGCTCTGTCTCTGTCTCTGTCTCTATCACTGTGTCTCTCCCTCCCTCTGCGTCTCAAATAATGAACAGCTCACAATTTATGGGTGTATGTAGAAGTTGATACTGGAGATATCTTAGAGAGGCATATAGACTAATAGAAGTAAAATCTGTTGACTTAATGATTGTAGAAAAGCAACCACTCAGTTTGGCCTGTATGTTTCTGATAAAGGACTTCAGATATGCATGATAGAGAGGAGAAAGGAAGTAGATTGGAATAAGATTCCCAAAATGTAGGAAGCATAAATGAAGACTAGAACCTTTAAGGAATGTTGAGCAGACTGGGATAGCCATACCCCATGCCATAGGTTTAGGAGAGGCAGCAGAGGAAACTGGCTAGAGGTTAAAGCCACAGTAGGAAATGTTATGGAAAACAAGCTAAAGAGTGAGGATGGTCATGAGGAGTCCCTAGTGCTTAGGAAACAAGATCTAGACAGTACATGAGATACATAAATATTACAACCACATGGAGAATCTACTGGAATGGGGTAAGCCTGATAGCAGGAATATAGGTGATCAGCTCCTAGAAAATAGAGCAGGGCAGTGTGAGTGGAAGCAAGGTAACTGAGTCAGGACACACTGTGAGTGGTGACAGATGAACATGCATCCCTGGGAGTTTCATGTGTCTAATCTGGGCAGCTGGTGGGATTGTAGAATGACTATTTCTATATGGACAAATATACTTGAGATTTTTTTTCAAAGGAGGAACAAGCTATTTTTTACATGCTAAGTAATACTTATAATTAATTGCAAAGTATGTATAAATGAAATCTACCTCTGTTACTATTTTTCAATATTATTAAATCTTGTCTCAATCAAGTTAACTTGTCTTTAATCTGAAGGGGTGTGTGACCTGAGTTGCTTAAGAATTTAAATGCTTGGGGCTGGCGCCATGGTGCAGTAGGTTAATCCTCTGCCTGCAGCGCCAGCATCACATATGGGCGCTGGTTCTAGTCCCGGCTGCCACTCTTCCAATCTAGCTCTCTGCTATGGCCTGGGAAGACAGTGGAGGATGGCCCAGGTCCTTGGGGCTCTGCACCCCCATGCAAGACCAGGAGGAAGCACCTGGCTCCTGGCTTCGGATCGGTGCAGCTCCGGCCATTGTGGCCATCTGGGGAGTGAACCAGCAGAAGGAAGACCTTTCTCTCAGTCTCTCCCTCTCACTGTCTGTAACTCTACTTCTCAAATAAATAGATAAAATCTTTAAAAAAAATTTAAATGATCACTGAGAGCTGCAAATGTTCTAGGTTCTGTGACTATAAATGTTCTAGTTTATTTGAACTGAAGCATTCTCATACCAGAACAGCTGATACTTTCTATGATGTGTGGGTACTTAAAATGCAATAAAAATAAATTTATTTTGGTACAAAAAAATTTGAAATCCATGCATATGAAGGGGTCCTCAAAACATTCATAGAAAATACATCCTATGAGAAAACTCTACATAGATTCAAATTTTTAACACAAAAATATTTTAATTCTATGTTCATGAAATTTTTGAAGCATTTACATGTTTATTTTCACTCTTTGTTCTCTTTCAAAACTATTTAGACTGAGAGGGAGCCCTATCCTAATAACTGGTCTAAAGACCAGTCTCCTCCAGACTTAGTGCTGAGATTCTGACCCTCTGCTGTCTCCTGCAGTAAAAACTCTTCTCAATCTGTGTGACCTTTTAAGGAATCCATTGATATAGGCAACACATGCTCATTTTATCATTGATTTTAAATACAAAAAGCCATATTACTGATTTTTCAATGGATTACCACTACCAACCCAATAAAAAGATTTATTTTTTTAAAAGACAAATCACAAATGCTTTTTGAAAGTAATTATTTGAAAAGCAGTTCTTTAATTTTCCTGGCCCTGGGTTCAGAGGTGGAAGCTATTTCCCCAGGGGTCACCTGTAGGCTCTCAGTGAGAAAGTGAAGCCTCTTTTTCTAGTGCTAATGGATCTTTGATGGGGAAGTTCAGTGCCTCAGGTTCTGTTTTCATAGGTGGGGGATTTCACTGATTTAGTGTTAATCTGTAAATGTGTTTGCAATTTAGAGGTCTGCATCCAAATTCTGTTAATCATTGAGAATTTTAGATTGGAATAACAAGCTGAGATGCAAACTCAAGTTACAATTTAAAAAAGGCAGGCAAGAAATGCTAATGTTGCCAAGGGCCTCTAAGTGCTGTTTATGTTACCCTTCTCTTGTCAGGCTCACACTATTAGAGAATACTGTGGTCCTCTCTAGGTTCACACAGTTTTCTTTCTTTCTTTCTTTCTTTCTTTCTCTTGTCTTGTGTTTTCTTTTCTCAGGCAGAGTTAGACAATGAGAGAGAGAGAGAAAGAGAAAGGTCTTCCTTTTCAGTTGGTTCATCCTGAAATGGCTGCTATGGCTGGCGCGCTGTGCCGATCTGAAGCCTGGTGCTTCCTCCTGGTCTCCCCTGAGGGTAGAGGGCCCAAGCATCCTCCACTGAACTCCCAGGTCACAGCAGAAAGCTGGACTGGAAGAGGAGCAACTGGGACAGAATCCAGCGTCCCAACCAGGACTAGAACCCAGGGTGCTGGCGCCGAAGGCAGAGGATTAGCCAAGTGAGCCTTGGCACCGGCCCACGCAGTTTTCATTTTGGTTTTGCCTTCTTGGTGGTCCTTGTTCCAATTTTTGTATTAATCACTTGTGATACATATATGTTAAGACTTCAGAAAATTTATTTTAAAATGAATTTAAAGATATTTTGGTAAAAATATTTGTCCTAATGCATATTTTTGACCTTTATGCATGGATTTATGCAAGGCCCCTTGTATGCATGGATTTCAGAATCTTTTTGCATCAACATACACACACACACACACACACACACACAGGGGGTGGGGGAGTTTGGTCTGAAGATGCTTGCAGATTCCAGAAACGCATTGACACAACAGTCTTAAGCCCAGTAGTTAAGCAAGTGCAAAATTTGAAGGTCATTAATTGAAGTAAAATAATGGGAAATGAGTAACGGAAACCCCATCCTCCACAAGAGTAGAAACCCACTTCACTGTCTTTAAGGGAAATTGCTGCTGGGGGATATGGAATGCATCACCGCTGCCTCTTGACAGGTTCACCTTAGAGAGACACAAATTAAATCCTTTCAGTTGCTGTTTTGAAGCTAAAAGTGTTTGACCAGTTCAGCCCCTGAATGGTGTTTAAGGAATAAAGAGAAAAAAGCAGGAAGTTCTAATTGGCAAATTACTCCTTGTTATTTAGTTTGGCTTCCAAGTTGGAAATTCCAATAATGAGCAGCTTTGTGGGACTTGCCCTTAAGCAGAACCAGGGGGCTTTTTGTTCAATTACTATTTAATGTGAAGATATTCAAGAAACATATTGTAGCATTTAAGCCATCACTTTCTATTAAACAAATATTGTTGTATAATGATTTTTAAATCTGCCTCCATGGATGCTTTTATGATTCTGAACCATCTAAGTGAAGTGTAAATTGCAAATAAGATGTAAATAGATTTTTCTTGTTATGGGTGCTGTTACTTAATGATAATTTCTCAGAATGTTAGAAAACATGCTTACTTACCAGTGATCTTCACATGCCCATGATGGGTACCTAGTCTTCATTAGGAAAAACAACAGAACTGGTAGTGAATATTTCCTTTTGAATGTTAATGATGAATTTATTTGAGTGATTAATAAGTTGCAGAAGATGTTGTCTGACATTAATTTTGACTTACTTAAATTGAGGAAAATGAACTTCAATTTGCAAAACTATCTTGCAGATTAATATTACTGAAGGATGGAGGATTATTTCAAATTTGGTGATAGATCAAGGTGCTTAAATAGTATTTTTCATTTTCTACCTTGATGGTTTCACTGAACCTCAGTATTTAACCTTAGCAAAAGTTGTAAAAAGAATGAAATAATGAGTTTTGCTCAATGAAAGGAAATTTTGGATATAAGTGATTATGTGTAATTTTTTCCTTAAACTTCAAAAATTGGCTGTATCATGTAGATAAATAAAAGCTAAGGCTTTAGTTGACATTTTCTGTTTACTTTTAGTTCAGATAGGGTTATTGGACTTCAGAGGAGAAAGACTTTTTTGCTTCATTTTTGGAACTTTGCATATTCACTTAAAAGTCTATTACTTGGCTAAAGGATTTCATGACATGACTATTACTTCAAATAACCATGCAGTTGAAATGACTGTGAATTAACTACCAGTTTCCTTTTTACAATGAAATGTCTCACACAGGAACTATTCATATAGTGCTTTTGGAAATGATGATGGCTCCTGAGGTACTAATCTTGCCTTGTTTCTGAACACTTAGAAGTCTGAGTGGGCCATGGGCTTACACTATGCTGTGAGGAGGTGTTAAGCTGGTAAATGAATAGTTTTCTGATGAGATATGAGTCTAAAGTTTTCCCAAGGGTATTTAGTCTTCCTGATTAAAAAGAAGGAAATTGCTTTTTCCCCTCTAGTATTTTAATTTCTCTACATTGGAGTATGTATTTGAAAGTAGTGATTACATTCGGAAGTGTGTCAACACTGGCTCCTTCTTTGAGGTGCATTTGGGATCCCTTACTCATTGATTAACAGGTTCAGATTCTTTAACCTTGATGAAAAATTATAGTAAGCACTCCACCACATGTTTTTTTGGAGGGGAGATACTAAATTGGGAATACTCTACACAGTCCAAATTTGTGATTTGGGAAATGATGGAGAATAGTTTGAGCCATGTCATTGAAGTATATGTGTGACTTGAATAGCTGCTTAAATTGTTTCCTGTAATCTAATGGGATGTAGCATACTTAGTTTTCCCTTTTATGACCAGATTCTCAATGGGAAAATGATTAGAAAGCTATTGCCAGTGGGCCAGCTAAGATATGACAAAGGCTGAATGAAGGCAGTGAGCTCATAGATCTGTAGATGGAAGAGGGGAAGTTTACAGTTTTTAAGAAGCTAAGCAGATTGTTGACTGTGGACTTAGGAATGGAGTGGGGACTGCAGAGGCCTAAGTCAGCTGGGATAATGTCCCATGCTGTGAAGTCACCTGCAGCTGCTTTCCAGGTAACATGACATTTCAATAAGACTGTAACTATTGACCAAAGAAACATCTACTATACCTTAAGAATGAATGAGCTGACTATGGGCCAAGGCAGGAGGAGGTATTAAGGACCCCCACTGTTTCCCCTCTCTCTCCTTGGCTGCATTGCAGGTAAGGCTTAGTGTGGGAATGAGTATAGAAATATACTTCCTTAATCAGTAATCTAGTCTGTTAGCTCTTAATTCTTTGATTTCAATAAGCTATTCTGATTTTCAATGTGACTGATAACCACACATAAATCTGTATTGTTTAAACTTGATTCAGTACACATTCCCACTCTGTATGAAAAGTATAAAAGCTGTAACCAAACTCGGGCTTGAGGAACAGCTGACTCAGGCACTGATTATTTCCGGGTTTAAATTCTCAGTTTGACCAGCTGAGTAAACTTTCCCTTTGATTTTCCATCCAGACTGATTATTTCAGTTGACACAATTAATTAGAAGAGAAGTATCATATGGGATATTGAATTTTATAACTAGAATTTTAGAGCTGAAGTTGTTTACTTGAATGTTTATTTTTATTGATAGTTCCAGATTATTTTTACATCTAAAATTGCAAATAGAAACATTTCATGTCATTTGCAGCTTAAAACCCTTCAACAAATTTTCATTGCCTTAGGTTAGTGCTCAACCCAATTCTTGAATAGGGCATATAACTAAATGTTTGTGCTAACAAATTACCCTCAAATGTAGGGACTGGAAAAACAGATTTGCTTTGTCAAAGTTTCTGTGGTCACATGTCCAGGAGCAGGTGGTTAGGATACAGGGTCTCAACAGTCCAGGTGTCAGCCAGGGCTGCATTCATGCCAAGTGCGACTTAAGAGGAATCTGCTTCCAAGCTCACTCAAGTGGCTCTCAGAGACCACACAAGCTTCCAATGGAGCAATTGGTATCCACTGAAATGAAAGAACCATGGAACAGTGAGAGAGCACCCAAGACAGAAGCCATAAATCTTAAGATGATGTCCCATCTCTCCTGCTGTATAATCCTTAGAGGGGAGGTAGTAAACCAGTCCTCGCTCAAGGGCTGAGAACTACACAAACTGGAGGTCACTGTGCCATTCTCAGAGGGCTGCCTGCCACACCTGGCTCACATCAGCAGGACCCTAACTACCTCGTCCTCTGGTTTCATCCCTTGCCAGTTTTTCATTCCAATTAGACACAGCCCAATCAAACTCTTTCAGTTCCTAAAATGCTTCACGTTCTCTTTTGTCTCCAGACATGGGACAGGATGTTCAGTCTTCTCTTTGTTTGGCTAATTCACATATGTAGTGTAGATTTCAGCTTGATATTATCTGATCAGTCCCTCCCAATTCCCCACATCTGGGTAAGAACTCTTGCTCCTCTTCAATTTTCCATGGATGAGACTTGAGTTTTGCTTTCTGGTGTGCCTTTTATGCCCACTGTGAACTGTATCCTCAGCGTCTGGGTGTCTAGCACCATACCAGATACTTATTAATGTTTGTTTATGAAAGGCTAACTGAATACCAAGGTGCAGTAAGGATAGGATCAGTGTGATAAGCAAGCTGATGGTCTCACATATGGATCTATCAGAGCTACCTACCACATGTGACTTCCTTTGACTACATTTTATTGTGTAGGTCTCATGTTTGTAGTTTTGGGGGGGAAAAGCCAGATATCTATTTTATATAACTTTATCTTATTTTTTCCTTTTATTTTTTACAATTCCATATGTAGATTTATGTTGTATATTGAATTTGGAAATTAGAGAATAAGACTAAGAAAAAAAAAAAGCTCTACTTAAGTGAAACTTCAATTATTTGGTAGAAACCAGTCCCTAGTCTGACTTAAGATGTCCTTACCAGTTTTCACAGTTGATAATGGTTTCAGAAGGACTAAGGGAATTGTTTTAGCATGGGTATATTTGCTTTCAATATTGCTGGTGTTTTAGCATTAGAAATTTAGTATGAAAATTTTTTTTGCATTCAAAATGGAGGCATGACAGTCTGTGGGACAAGCTTGTGTGATTATATATTATTTTATGTTTGTTTTTATTATTTTTTATTTTCACACCAGAATGAGAGGGGGAGAGAACTGAGAGAGAGAGAGTGCATGAGAAAGTACGCTCTCATCCACCAGTTCACTTTCCAAATGCCTTGCAGTGATTGGAGTTTGGGCAGGGCTGAAGCCTGGAACCAGGAACTCAGTCCAGATCTCACATGTGGGTGGAATGAACTTAGCCAGAGCTGGAGTCAGGAGGGAAACCAGGTATTAAATCCAGGTATTCCGATGTGGGTCATGGTGTTTTTTTCTTTTTTTAAAGATGTATTTTATTTATTTGAAAGAGTTTCAGAGAGGGAAGAGGCAAAGGCAGAGAAGGCTGAAACCAGGAGCCAGGAGCCTCTTTCAGGTCTCCCATGTGGGTACAGGAGCCCAAGCACTTGGGCCATCTTTTGCTGCTTTGTTAGTCACATTAGCAGGGAGCTGGATCAGAATTGGAGCAGCCAGGACTTGAACCAATAGATGCTAACACTTCAGGCAGTGGCTTAACCTGCTATGCCATAGCACCAGCCCCGGGACATGGTATCTTAACTACTAGGTCAAATGTCTTCTCTGTTTCTTTTTGAAGTTAGAAAATGGTAAGGACATATTTTTTTCAGTGAGTAAACAATAACAAAGCAACATAGAATTAGTATAGTTTAACTTCTTCAAAGACTATTGTCTTTTCACTGTAGTAATTTCCTCAATTCTAACTTAGTCCTCAGTTCCAAATAGCCTGCCTTCTATTTCCATGTCTTCTACTTCCATGTCTTCTGGCAAAACTCATGACTGCCAGTTCACAGCCAAATATAAGGGGTGCCGCATGCCAATGTTATTGGACTTCTCCATTGCACTTCATTCTTGATCACTGGATCTTTTTTGGAACACTTTTACTTGTGGATTTCAGGGGGTATCTTCTTGTGGTGGTAGTCATGCCCCCCCCCCCTTCCCTCTTCCTCCCTGGCCTTTATTCTCCTGCTCATCTTTGCTTCTTAACAATTACTTCTCAACTGTCTTGGTCTCCTCTTTGTCTAGTGTCTCTTGAGTATGCTACAGGTCCTATTTTGGCCTCTACATTTTAGGGTCTACAAGAGATTCCATCACTTGTGTATTATCTCTCCTGTATAGTCTGATAAATTCAAATCTCAGCTCAGACTTTTTCTCTGTCAGGCTTACATTTGTAATCCCTGTTGACCATTCAGCTAGAGGTTCATAAGCATTTCCGACTTTAAATTGCCTTTTCTCTCACCTTGTTGCTCATCTCAGTTGATGGCTCCATTATCCATCTGGCTTATACAATAATCCTAGGTTCCATATTTCTCCACCATATTAATTGCTCAGTCCAAGTGATTATACCTTCTGAATATGTGGCTCTCAACCTTTTTATTCCCCAAGCAGATGAGGGCAAAAGCATATTTATAGGCATCATAATAGATCGTAACGTCAGTGATCCTCATTGGAGGTAGAGGGTCGTACTCCTTAGGAGAAATCCTAAGAGAGAGTGTAGTGGTCGGGATAGCTTGAAACAGGCTCCCACGTGGTTCTAATAGATTCCAGAGCTTCGGGATTGCTGTCCTAAGCATTGTGTTAATCAGATGCTCTCTTCCTTGCAAATGCTACTGTTTTAGTTCAAGCCCTTATCAATTCTCTTCTTGACTACTGGAACACAATTCCACCTCTGTCTAATCTATTTTCTACGTAATGCCAGGGTAATTATCTAACATAGAAACCTATCATTTGCTACTTAAGACTCTTAAAGACTCCCTATTACCCATAAAAAAAAAAAAAAAAAAAAAAAAACTAAACCAAAACAATACAGTTTCTGTGATCTGCTCTCTGTCTTCCTTTCCAGCTCTCTGCCTTCCATTTAATCCACAGCCATGTGGAACTTGTCATTCTTGAGCACCCCTTCTTTTTCTCATCTTGCTTCCCCCGTCTGAGGTGCTCTCTGCTTTGTTAGCTCTTTGGCCAACTGTTGTTCATCACTGAGTACTCATTTCTTTCAAGAAACATTGCCCAATCTACATTCTCCCCACAATTCTCCAAAGATGGGTTCACATGGTATTTTATGAAAATTTCAGTTATTGCATTTACTATTTTTCATAGTTTGTAATTTTTTATTTTTCATAATTGACAGATTTTTGGAGGTTGAAGATTGTGTCTTACTCCAGTGTTTGTTTCTGTATGTTCAGAAGTATTATTGAAGGAAAGGGTGAATTGATTTAATAAATTAGTTCTTTACTTAAAAATATTTGCTGAATGGCCGCTGTGTGACAGTCACCATTCTGCTCAAAGTCACAGGTAACAAATTTATACTACTATAGATGTTATAGTAAATTGCTAATATATCCTTATATAAAAACTGCTGGCATTTACAAGAATATTCTGATAAGGAGAGGAGACTTTTCTGATTCTCACTGAACAAACTGGGTCCTTTCCTGGTAAACAGGCAAATCTCCGCTTGTTCTTTTCTTTTCTTTTTTTTTTTTTTTTTTTCTTTTTGACAGGCAGAGTGGACAGTGAGAGAGAGAGACAGAGAGAAAGGTCTTCCTTTTGCCATTGGTTCACCCTCCAATGGCCGCTGCGGCTGGCGCCTTGCAGTCGGCGCACCGCGCTGATCCGAAGGCAGGGGCCAGGTGCTTCTCCTGGTCTTCCTTTCCTCAACTTTCCTTGTGGGCAAGTACTTATTAGGTGGAGTTCTAGGGAAAAACTCCATTAGTCATAATAGTCAATAATGGAAATATTGGATAATAGTAAAAATAAATATCAAGATAGGATCTGTTGGTTCCATTAAATTTTTACTTGGTCACTTTCCTTTAGTATCATATTGCTACAAATTACACTTTTTCTTTAACACTTGTACAAATTAAAATTACAAAATCACTTCCTTACAGATATTTCATACTAAATATTATATTAAAGAAGAAAATTATATTTTTCTTTGTAAACATGTAGAATAGACATGTTTTATAGATTCATAACTATAGTCTTAAGTTAGTATATGCTGTTCTAGTTACTATAATTGGGTTCCATATTGAAAGTTCTGTATTTCTCTCTAACAACAATAAATACAGTCAGTTTCGGGGGAAGTCAGATCTAAAAATGATTATGTAAAATGACTGTTCCTATTTTGAGGAGTATATTATATCATCATGAATTGTCACAGCTCCTCTGCTACTAATGCTATAACAATTCATTTGTAAGTGAGAAAAATCAGCAGAATGTATGTCCACACTATAATATCCAAACCCAGAAGATTTGTGGATTTATATTATTGGAATTGGCTTTGAAAGTAGTTGTTCCTACTCTTCTGCCTTCTAGAAATGAATACTATGTTATCAATTCCTTATATATTCAGAGAAGGATAATCCATAACCCTAGAAAACATACTTGAATATGCCAGAACTCACATTGTGGTTTAGTTGATTTTCTTGATAGGAAATCAAAATTTCTCCTTTTACTTAAAAAAAAAAAAAAACTCTGTAATTAAGTCCATGTAATATAATGGATGTGGGTGAAAGCAAATCTGAGATAAGACCCCTATTTCCAGTTTAACAATTATAAACAATATATCAGTATTGTGTTCCGGAAGTATCCTCTTTGAAAATTATTTCTGAGAAAATACATATAAACATAAATACATAAATAAGTCGCTCCCCATCTTCGTGGAGGAACGACACAGGACCCTGCGCTGTTCTTTCGTCTGCTCGGCCCTCCCCGGGTTTGCTGCTGGTTCTTCCCGGGTTGGCTACTGTCCCTTCCACCACCGTGGAAGGGCAGTTCCCCCTGGCCACATTCCCCACTTCCGCAGGGGAGTGGCACACCGCCGGCCGGCTCTCTCGGGGGCTGCACAGGTGTTCCTTCAGATGTTCCCCTTAGATGTTCCCGGTGCATGCCGTCTCTCTCCTCCTTTATAGTCCTCCTCCGCCAATCCTAACTCGGCTGCCCACATGCCGAGTACGCTGCTCTCCTCCAATCAGGAGCAAGTTCTACAGTTTATTGGCTGAACTGGAGGCAGCTGTGTAGAAGCTGTTTTCTTCTCTCCCAGCGCCATATTGTGGGAGAGCAGATGCATAGAATAAGTCTTAATTCTAGTAACTTAGTCTAGTCCGGGTTGCTCCCCACATAAATAACATACATATTTTTATGTATTTAAGATCTAGATGCCAGACTATTTCCAGTGTAATGGCTTCATTCCACGAGACACTGCTTAGATGGGCTCAAGCCTCTCCTTCCACATCCTTTTTTCTCACTCATTCTCGCTCAACCTCTGATACTCTTACTGATGCAGTTATGACTAAATATCCAACTGCTGCATCCTTTTTTTTTTAATCTAACTTTTTTTTTAAGATTTATTATTTGCAAGACAGAGAGAGAGATCTTCTATCTACTGGTTCATTCCCCAATGGATAGGGCTGGGCCAGGCCAAAGCCAGGAGCCAGGAGCTTCTTCTGGGTCTCCCATGTGGGTGGCAGGGGCCCAAGTACTTGGGCCATCTTCCATTGCTTTCCTAGGCGTGTTAGCAGGGAGCTAGATCAGAAGTGGAGCAGCAGGGACTCGAACCAGCGCCCATATGGGATGCCAGCACTGCAGATGGCAGCTTAAACCATTGCTCCACAGCACTGGCCCCATAGAATATTTTCAGTCTTACAACCTCATGTGCACTTTTCAGCACCAAGAACCTTGAAAGTCTGGGTATGATGAAGTAAGTAAGGGACCTTTATCATAGGATAGTGAGATGAGTAAGAGGAAGGATTTTGCTGTCTTGGTTGGCAATATCTTGATCACATATTTTTCATTGCTTTGTACCCTCTCAAGGATTTCTCCTACCTTTTTTTACTTGTATATTGCCACCAAATATCTATAAATGTGTGGCATTTAAAAACATAGTATATTCAGGCCGGCACCGTGGCTCAATAGGCTAATCCTCCACCTTGCGGCGCCGGCACACCGGGTTCTAGTCCCGGTCGGGGCACCGGATTCTGTCCCGGTTGCCCCTCTTCCAGGCCAGCTCTCTGCTATGGCCAGGGAGTGCAGTGGAGGATGGCCCAAGTGCTTGGGCCCTGCACCCCATGGGAGACCAGGAAAAAGCACCTGGCTCCTGGCTCCTGCCATCGGATCAGCACAGTGCGCCGGCTGCAGCGGCGGCCATTGGAGGGTGAACCAACGGCAAAGGAAGACCTTTCTCTCTCTGTCTCTCTCTCTCACTGTCCACTCTGCCTGTCAAAAAAAAAATAAATAAATAAATAAAAATAAATAAATAAAAAAACATAGTATATTCCCTGCCAAACAGAATATGATTAAATGAGGCAGTGAGTACAGCAGTCTGCTTAAAGCTTCATGCAAAATAATCTACATATGAGTATCAGGACCATCAGGACTATGTCTTCAGTCTTTAATGGTGCTAATTAAACAGCCATAAGGAAGGCTTAACGAAACCTCAATTTTGCTTGGTCATAATTGGGTCCAGTTTTCTTTCCAACATGCAGAGAAATTACTTCTTGAGAAAAAAAAAGTTACTTCTGGTTGACACAGTATGCTGAAGCAGAAAAATCAAGTTGGGATTCAGAGAAACATGGCTCCATCATTTATTCATTAGGTGACCTCAGGCAAGCTATACTCTGGGCTTCAAAGAAGAGGAGAGTAAAACCAACCTGGGAGAGGGTGCTGGTGTGAGGGCTAAATATAACTTGGTTCTTAAGACAGTGTTCGTCCCTTTTATACATTTGATATTCTATCTTTATATAATGTATCCATGTACAACATGTATCTATTTAGCAAAGAAATGTTATTGAACATTATAATGATGTGATGGCTATAATTACCACTTAGTAGGGACAATGTATGAAATTGATACTGTACACACTTCAAACTGAAATACAATTCCCAGACACCCAACAAAATGGTAGATACAACCATGTTAATGGTTTGTGTGGTATTCAGTTTAAGTGATTTTTGAATCTTGTGTTAAAGAAAACTAAATAGAATCAAAATTGTCAAAAATGATGAAAAATAACGTAATTATTCCCCGATATGTTTCCTTTGGAATGTAAAGACATGCCATATTTTATTTTAACAACTGAGTCCGCGGATCTTCAAGAAATATCTTTGCCAAGGGGATAGTCTATGGCAAGCAGTGTTAGCTTCCCTGTGGCTGAAACATATGTGAATCCCTAAGTTTAAGTAGCTAGCCTTGGCCATGGAACATCTACCCCAGTTTGAGAGTTAAGGTAGTCCTGGAGCTTATCATAATGAAGCTGTTATCTCTCTGTGCATCCTATACTAGGGCACTAGGGCAGTGGTTAGCACTAGCATGAGGCCAAAAACAGGAGCCCATAGTACACTGGAAGAAACTTGCAATGGTGATTGTAGGGATTATCTGCTATCTAATCACCAAGGACTCCTTTGGATAAGAGAGAACTGGAGAAGATAGTACCTGAGGTTCCTTCCGATTTTTCTGCTCCCACACAGTATTACTTTTAGAAATATAAAAAAAGTTATACATATTTGTGAGGCATAGGTTGATAATTCAATACATGTATATAACATATAATGATCACAGTATTTTGCATTTCTATCTCCTTAATGATCTTTAAATTTTTTTCTCAAGAAGTAATTTCTCTGCATGTTGGAAAGAAAACTGGACCCAATTATGACCAAGTAAAATTGAGGTTTCGTTAAACCTTCCTTATGGTTGTTTAATTAGCACCACTAAGGACTGAAGACATAGTCCTGATGGTCCTGATACTCATATGTATTGAAGAATTTTCCAGCGCCGGGTTCTAGTCCCGTCTGCTCCTCTTCCAGTCCAGCTCTTTGCTGTGGCCTGGGAGGGCAGTGGAGGATGGCCCAAGTGCTTGGGCCCCTGCACCCACATGGGAGACCAGGAAGAAGCTCCTGGCTTTGGATCAGTGCAGCTCCAGGGATCAGTGCAGCACCAGCCATAGCGGCCATTTGGGGAATGAACCAACGGAAGAAAGACCTTTCTCTCTTTCTCTCTCACTGTCTATAACTCTACCTGTCAAATAAATAAAAAAAGAACTTTCAAAGATATTGTGGAAATATTATACTGTGCTGGTGTGATGTTCTATCTGATCATGAATGATTCTTATTCAGTGTAACTCTTTTTCCGTTTCTATATCTTTCCATCTGTTGCTGTTCTGTTATTAGTCCTTCAATGAATGCAAGAAAGATAAATTGGGAAACTGATAATGTAAAAAGGAAAGTGAAGAGGTAATTTTGTATCTGTGTGAGATAGTACTCCATAGCTTTTTAAATGAAAGTTATTAGATTATCTTACCTAGTATGTGGAATAATTGCAGTAGATATTATGTACTTAGAATCTGCAACAAGTATCTTTAGTATATTTTAGTTTCTTTTGTCCTCAAAATAAGGAGAGTGCCTTACTTTGGAGCCTTATTAAAAAGTATAGTGTTTTGAGTTTATATTATATCCTATAGGCTAAAACATAACATAATTATGACTTTTCTTAAATCAAAGCAGACCAGGCCAGGTCAGGAAGTTTCGTTTTGTCTTCTTGTTTTTAAGAGGTGAATTTAAGATATGAATTGCTTTGTCTGGAGATATATTTTTATGCCCTTAAAGTTTCAGTTTAAAGAACGATGTCTACAAAATTAAGTAAACAGCTTCCAATGACTATTTGTTGTGTTTTACAAAGATTGCTAACACTGATCCATAAAGTCTTTCTTGCATTTGTGTGCTTTACTCTTTTGCTTACCACAAGACTATGAAAACATTTGGATTTTTAAAAATCCCTTTTCATTTAAATTTACAAAATAATAACACTTTCCACATACCTATTTTCTTGCTGCTAACAAATACTAAAGCACAACCAAGCACATAGGAAACACAGAGCTTGGCAGATGAGTAAAAACCTTTGAGTTAGCAAATTAGAGGTATTATGCATTTCTCTCCCCACTGCTTTGTTTCCTTCAAAACAGCAACCATTAGTAGGTGGCATTTTGAAACTTAAAATATGTTGCTTGGGTAGCAGTCTTATTCAAGACATGGAAAACTTTGTTGCTGCAACCATGTTGCTTCTCACACAAGTACTACCCCTTGTAGTTTCATCTCATCAGTTCCCTGGTGCTTCAAAGGGGGTTAACTGTCACTTGTTGTCTACAAGAGTTGTTGCAGTATACTCCTCTGTGGCAATAGATTACTGATTCCAAATGCTGAAAACCATACTGATTACTGCAATAGCAATGCTGCTATAATACCTGTTCTATCAAGTACTAGCCCCTCGCTGCCAATATTCATGGGTTCACAAATATTTAGATAAGTACTCTTTTTTTTTTAATCTTTTTTATGACAGGCAGAGTGGACAGTGAGAGAGAGAGAGACAGAGAGAAAGGTCTTCCTTTGTCGTTGGTTCACCCTCCAATGGCCACCGCAGCTGGCGCACCTCGCTGATCCGATGACAGGAGCCAGGTACTTATCCTGGTCTCCCATGGGGTGCGGGGCCCAAGCACTTGGGCCATCCTCCACTGCCCTCCCAGGCCACAGCAGAGAGCTGGCCTGGAAGAGGGGCAACCGGGACAGAATCCGGCGCCCCGATCAGGACTAGAACCCGGTGTGCCGGCATCGCAAGGCGGAGGATTAGCCTATTGAGCTGTGGTGCTGGCCTGTATTTTCTTTCAATAGAGGTTGTATCCACCGGCCCAGATAAGTACTCTTATACAGAAATGAAATGTTAACCATTTCATGCTCTAGGGATACTTTAAGAAAATATATTGATTACTCATTTTAGTCTCAATTTTTGAAAATTCATTCAGAGCTGGTTTCAACTGAGCATTAAATGTACCCCTTGAAAGAAATGGGTGTTCAGCATCTTGCCAGCTGTGCTTAGTACACAGTTCCTGTAATTTGGAAGTGGTACTTCCTCAGAAATCTATTTTCTGTGTCACTGGGGATACATCTGTGTATTGAATAGATACCTACATTACAGCAATCTTGAAAAAAATGCTTGTAATAATTAGTGATGTAATACCATCAGGGTCACTTCCCTAAGGAATAGCCATCTGCCGCTGCCTTCCACATGCGCAATGTGGGAATAGATGGAGTTCAAGTTTGTTTATCCCTTTGATAACTCTTAGGAAAACAGCTTCTCGTCTGTAGATACAGATTCTATTGGAAAACAGAGTATTGTTAGATGGAATTACATCTTGGAACATTTCTGCTTACTTTTGCTGTTGTTATTAAGGGAAAAATGGGGGAGGGGTCTTTGCTTTTTAAAAGTCCTCTGTGAATATTCCTATCTAACTATATCTTAGTACCCCTTACTTTTCCCATCTCTCCCTCCCCTTTACTTTCCCAGTCTCTGGTAACCACTATCCACTCTGGGCTTCCAGGAGATCAAGTTTCAAAACTTCTACATGAGTGAAATCATGTGGTACTTTCTTTCTGGTCGGCTTGGACAGTATACAGTGTATACATGAATTGAAACATCACATGGTACCTCATAAATGTGAAGAATTTTAATATAAGTTAATTTTTTATTTTTAAAATTCTGTAAGTATTAAATATAATAAATAGGGTACCTTAAGCATTCAAGATGATCAGCTCATTATTAAAACCAAATAATTCTTTGAGAAATTGTCAGTTATAGTTAAAGGGGGGACAAAATACATATATTTTGTTATATTTTTGTACCCAAAGAAGAGTGGTACATATGTGATTACTTTTTAAACATAATGAGTTAATAGAACTACCTTATTTGGCTATATGATTCTGTGTTTTGTTTCTTTAATTTGGGGCTGAAAATCTTTCTAGGAATTAGGACAACTCAAGGAAAAAAATGGATCATTTTGTACTTATTATTGGATATCTACTATTCAGGGAAAATTTCCCACTGTTAATATGCTGATTTTAAAGATTTATTTTTATCTGTATAGGCAGCATTAGAGACAGAGAGATCCATCTTCCTTCTGTTGGTTCACTTTCCAAATAGCCACAATTGTTGGGGCTGGATCAGGCCAAAGCCAGGAATCGGAACTCCATCCAGGTCTCCCATGTGCACAGCAGAGGTCTAAATGCTTGGTCCATCTTCTGCATACACATCTTCAAGCATGTGTATGCAGATTTTTTGGTGGGTGTAAATTTTCAGTTCTTTTGGTTAAAGGCCCAGAAGTTTAATTGCATCCTCTTTTGATTCAATGCATCTTCCCTGCATTGGCAGGGAGCTGGACTGGAAGTGGAGCAGCTGGGACTCAAACCTGCATTCATATGGGATGCTGACATCATAAGCAGCAGCTTAACCTGCTGTACCACAATGTTGGCCCTAACACACTTTTTAAAGAAGTTATAATAACTATTTGTTCTCTGCTACCAGTCTGTCACCAATGAAAGATTAGAAGCTGGAAGGAAACTGAAATGTTTTGGGGTTTTCTTTTCTTTCCTTTTTTTTTAAATCTGTGTCAGCATGTATTTTTTTCATGTGACATTCTTTGTCATTGTTTGAATAGAAAAATAGAAAGTTTGTTTATCATTAGAGGGAGATTGTATCCAGAATGGAAAATATCACACAATCATGTCTTTTAAACTTTTACTTTAGAGGGTGATTATAGTTAATAATATCTAACCTCCAGAGTACTTTGCCCACATAATTGTATGGTGTAACTTAGCATTGCATTTTAGGACACTAATTAAAACCTTGAAGTCAGTATAAAATATTGAGAAACATATGGGAGAAGGGAGCTGAATAACTGTTTTGCTGCATAAAATTAAACACTGATTAAAAAGAAGCAGAGATTGTCAAAAATACCATCACACAAAATGAAATGCTGACTTGATGTTTTAAAATCATTCTCAATGCTTGAAACAAAGTGGTAAAAATAATCATACAAAGTGGAGATTTTTCAATGGAAAGTCTTTAGTGGAGAGCTTGGGGCTCAGGAGAATGGTTTGAAGAAGCTCGGAGGCTTTATGCATCTATGCCTTGCTGCTTGCATTTATGTATCAGAGGCATACACATCAGGATTGGGAGATACAGGGATTTCAAGATGAAGAGGGGCGTGGGTTTGGCGTAGTGGTTAAGACCCTACTTGGAACACCAGCATTCCATATTGGAGTGCCTGGTGCTGCTTTTGATACCATCTTAACTGTTCATTCTCATGCTGGGAAGCAGCATGCTTGGGTCCTTATCACTCATATGGGAGCCCCGGAGTGGGCTCTAGCCTGTCCCAGTCTGGACTATTGTGGACATTTAGGGAGTGAAATGGTGAATCGTAGATCTCTGTCAGTCTGTCTGAATCTTCCTTTTTAAGTAAATAAATAGATACATACAACTCCCCACAATTTAAAAAGGGGGGAGGGAGAGACTCCTAGGGAGACAGGAGTAATTGTAATGGCTCTAGGACCTGACTTGGGTTCATGCCCAAGAGCAAAACTTGGGACCATAGAATGCTTTGAATAATTACAAATATGTCATGGTTCTTTACACAGATGTGGAAATAATTTTATTTTTCAATTCCATCAGTTGTATATCTTTGTAATTGTGAAGTGCCTTATTAATCTCTGGTCCAAATTTAAAAATATGGCTTATACTTCCATATATTCATCAATTTAGCTAAGCCTTACTTTTGCCAGAATTTAATCATACACACTTAATCATTTATTCATCCTTTTAAAACATTTTATTTATATAAAAGGAACAAATTCCCTGTATTTCATATCTACAGTTTTAAGAGTGTAAGGATACTTTCTATCCTACCCTTCCCCTCCTCCCATATTTTTCTTTTAATTTTTACAATGGCATACTTTCAATTTACTTATTCTTTTAAAAAACATTATTAATATGGGCTAGGAACTTATTTCCTGGTTTGACACAAATAATATTGTGAAAATAATAAAAATAAAACTTCATTTAGATGTTTTTAATGGATTGGTGTGATTTTGTTAAGGAAATATCTGTAGATTTACACTTAAAAGAAAAAAAAAACCTGTTAAGGCAGTCACTCTGGTATCACTAATCTTGAATTTAAGAGGTGAGAAGGCTTCCTTATTAAAGTTCTTGAGGGCAGAGAAGTTGGTTAAACGTCCCACACCTCAGCTGTTTATGTATACACTGGTCTCTATACTTGAAAAGTATCAGATATCTCCTGGAAGGAATTTCACATCCCTTAAATAGTGGGCTTCATTTGAAAAATATTTGATTCCCCTTGTGCAGCTTTTTTAGTGACTCCACAGTAGTTGAGCTTTTCATTACTGTTACTCTTCATAAGGTAATTGTGGTTGGGCATTTGGTGCAGTGGCTCAGTTACAGCTTCAGATGGCCACATCCCTTATCAGAGTGCCTGGTCCAAGTCTTGTTCCTGGTTCCTCTTTTGATTCAGGTTCCTGCAAATATTCACTCTGGGAGGCAGTGGATGATGGCTCAAATGCTTAGGTCATTGCCACTCATGTGTAGGACCAGGATGGAGTCTCTGGCTCCTGGCCCAGCCCCTCTGTTATGGGCATCTGGGGAGTGAGCCAGTAGATGAAAATGGATCTGTCTCTGTCTCTTTCAAAAAAAGTGAAAACTGAGTGACTAGCCATATCACCCCACATAATTAGTGATCAACAACACAAGCATTCACAATTCTTAAAATTTTCAACTATGTTTCCTTAGAATTAGCTTATTTCTAAAGATTGTCAAAGTGTGAGAACAACTCAAGAAATGATTTCTGTATGTACACAGTTCATGTGTTTTTCATGAAACTTCTTCAGTTCTCCACCTTTTCATCCCTTCCTTGAGTCTTGACAACCACTAATTACTATCTCCATGTTTTTGTCTTTCACAGATGTCATGTAGTTGGAATCATACAACATGTAGCCTTTTCAGGTTGCCTGCATTTACCTAGTACTATATATTTATTTTTCCTCCATGTCTTTTCATTTCTTTGTAGCAATGAATAATGTTCCATTGTCTGAATGTATCTCAGTTTATTCACATACTGAAGGCACATCTTGGTTAGTTACAAGTTTGGACAATTGTGAATAAAAGTGCTATAGGCATGTGTATGCAGATTTTTTGGTGGATGTAAATTTTCAGTTCTTTTGGTTAAAGGCCCAAAAGTTTAATTGCCACATTTCATAGCATGGACATGTTTAGTTTTGTAAGCAACTCAAAGTGGTTATACAATTTTGCATTCCTTCTAGGTATGAATGAATGCTTTATATTCTCACCAGCATTTGTTGTTGTCAGTGTTTTGGATTTTTACCATTTTAATGTATGTACCCTGGAATCTCATTGTTTTAATTTATAATTCCCTAATAACATACACCATTGAGCATATATATTTACTTGCATTTGTATATCTCATTTGGC
The DNA here is from genome assembly GCF_964237555.1 of Oryctolagus cuniculus. Lineage (NCBI taxonomy): Eukaryota > Metazoa > Chordata > Mammalia > Lagomorpha > Leporidae > Oryctolagus > Oryctolagus cuniculus. The sequence continues at coordinate 55,982,791 of NC_091439.1, forward strand.
TAGGTGACTGCTAAGGTCTTGTCTTATAGTTGGGTTTAAAGAATTCATTGAGTATTTTAAGTAATTGTCTTTTATCAGATATCTGTTATAAATTTCTAGTTTGTGGCTTGTCTTTTCCTTCTCTGTACATTGTATCTTGCAGAGCAAAATATTTTAATTTAAAAAAATTAATTTTAAGGATATTCAGGTTACCAATTATTTCTTTTGTGCATTGTAACTTAGGTGTTGTATGATCACCAAACTTAAGATCATCTATATTGACATTACTGAGTTTCCTAGCCATTACCATGGAATTTAAAAAATTTATTTAAGCTTTGGTATCTTTTGTAAGTTTTATAACATTCCTCATAAAGATTTTGCACATATTTTATTAGATTTAGAGCTATGTAATTTATTGTTTTGGGTGTAATATAAATAACAATTTGCTATTAGTTTCAATTCTTTTATTTAACATTAGTAGATTGGAAAGTAATTCTCTTTTAAATATTAATCTGTGTCCTGAAATATTTTTAGAATTGTTTATTATTCCAAGAAGTTTTTTGTCTATTCTTTCATATTTTCTACATATACAATCATGTCTTCTGCAATAAAAAATTTTATTTCTTCCTAATTTTTTTAAAGATTTATTTATTTATTTTGAAAGTCAGAGTTACACAGAGAGAAAGAGAGGCATACAGAGAGGTCTTCCATCCACTGGTTCACTGCCCAATTGTCCACAATGGCTGGAGCTGTGCCGATCCGAAGCCAGGAGCCAGGAGCTTCTTCCAGGTCTCCCATGCAGGTGCCAGGGCCCAAGGACTTGGGCCATCTTTTACTGCTTTCCAAGGCCATATCAGAGAGCTGGATCAGAAGTGAAGCAGCCAGGACTCCAACCAGTACCCATAAGGGATGCCGCCACTGCAGGCAGCACCTTTACCCACTACACACAGTGTTGGCCCCTTATTTCCTTTCTTATTTTCGTTAGTTAGGACTTCTAGTACAATGCTGAATAACATTGGTGAGAGCAGACAGCTTGCCTTGTTCCTACTCTGAGTTGGAAAGATTTGAATTTCTTACCCTTAAGTATGTTAGGTGTAGGGTTTTATTTCTGAAACTTCATTTTTTTCATGTGAATGAAGTATTAATACAAAGAGAACAGAAAAAAGCTATAGCGTTTTTGTTGATTTCCTTTATCTAGTAAAGGAAGTTCCTTTCTTTTTTTTTTTTAACTTTTATTTAATGAATATAAATTTCCAAAGTACAACTCATGGGTTACAATGGCTTCCCCCACATACCGTCCCTCCCACCCACTACCCTCCCCTTTCCCACTCCCTCTCCCCTTCCATTCACATCAAGATTCATTTTCGATTATCTTAATATACAGAAGATCAGCTTAGTATACATTAAGTAAGGATTTCAACAGTTTGCTCCCACACAGAAACATAAAGTGAAAAATAATAGATGATTTTTTTAAATGATGATGAAATCAGATCAGACCTATTGTCATGTTTAATCCCAGTGAGAGTCAAGTTGGGAATTGATAATTTCTTTTTTTTCTTTTCTTTTCTTTTTTTTTTTTTTTTTTTTTACAGAGGATCAGTTTAGTATACATTAAGTAAAGATTTCAACAGTTTGCACCCCCATAGAAACACAAAGTGAAATATATTGTTTGGGTACTCATTATAGCATTAAATCTCAATACACAGCACATTAAGGACAGAGATCCTACATGAGGAGTAAGTGCACAGTGACTTCTGTTGTTGACTTTACCAATTGACACTCCTGTTTATGGCATCAGTAGTCTCCCTATGCTCCAGTCATGAGTTTCCAAGGCTATGGAAGCCCTCTGAGTTCTCCAATTCTTATCTTGTTTAGACAAGGTCATAGTCAAAGTGGAGGTTCTCTCCTCCCTTCAGAGAAAGGTACCTCCTTCTTTGAAGACCTGTTCTTTCCACTGGGATCTCACTCGCAGAGATCTTTTGCCAGAGTGTCTTGGCTTTCCATGCCTGAAATACTCTCATGGGCTTTTCAGCCAGATCCGAATGCCTTTAGGGCTGATTCTGAGGCCAGAGTGCTATTTAGGCCATCTGCCATTCTATGAGTCTGCTGAGTATCTCACTTCCCATGTTGGATCACTCTCCCCTTTATTTATTCCATCGGTTAGTGTTAGCAGGTACTAGACTTGTTTATGTACTCCCTTTGACTCTTAGTCCTTTCATTATGATCAATTGTGAACTGAAATTGATCACTTGGAATAGTGAGATGGCATTGGTATATGCCACCCTGATGGGATTGAATTGGAATCCCCCGTTATGTTTTTTTTTTTTTTTTTTTTTTTACTTTTTTTTTTTTTTTTTTTTTTTTTTTTTTTTTTTTTTTGACAGGCAGAGTGGACAGTGAGAGAGAGAGACAGAGAGAAAGGTCTTCCTTTGCCGTTGGTTCACCCTCCAATGGCCGCCGCTGCAGCCGGCGCACCGCGCTGATCCTGGCAGGAGCCAGGAGCCAGGTGCTTTTCCTGGTCTCCCATGGGGTGCAGGGCCCAAGCACCTGGGCCATCCTCCACTGCACTCCCTGGCCATAGCAGAGAGCTGGCCTGGAAGAGGGGCAACCGGGACAGAATCCGGCGCCCCAACCGGGACTAGAACCCGGTGTGCCGGCGCCGCAAGGTGGAGGATTAGCCTATTGAGCCACGGCGCCGGCTCCCCCGTTATGTTTTTAACTCTACCATTTGGGGCAAGTCAGCTTGAGCATGTCCCAAATTATACATCTCTTCCCTCTCTTATTCCCACTCTTATGTTTACCAGGGATCACATTTCAGTTAATTTTTAACACTTAAGAATAACTGTGTATTAATTACAGAATTAAACCAGTCATATTAAGTAGAACAGACAAAAAACTACTAAGAGGGATAATGTATTAAGTTGTTCATTAACAGTCAGGGCTATGCTGATCAAGTCACCGTTTCCCATAGTGTCCATTTCACTTCAGAAGGTTTCCTTTTTGGTGTTCAGTCAGTTGTCACCGATCAGGGAGAACATATGGTATTTGTCCCTTTGGGACTGGCTTATTTCACTCAGCATGATGTGTTCCAGATTCCTCCATTTTGTTGCAAATGACTGGATTTCGTTGTTTCTTACTGCGGTATAGTATTCTAAAGAGTACATATCCCATAATTTCTTTATCCAGTCTATCGTTGATGGGCATTTAGGTCGGTTCCAGGTCTTAGCTATTGTGAATCGAGCTGCAATAAACATTAGGGTGCAGACTGCTTTTTTGTTTGCCAATTTAAATTCCTTTGGGTAAATTCCAAGGAGCTTTTAGGCAAGAAAAAGAAATTAAAGGGATACAAATTGGGAAGGAAGAACTCAAACTATCCCTCTTTGCAGATGACATGATTCTTTATTTAGGGGACCCAAAGAACTCTACTAAGAGACTATTGGAACTCATAGAAGATTTTGGCAAAGTAGCAGGGTATAAAATCAATGCACAAAAATCAACAGCCTTTGTATACACAGACAATGCCATGGCTGAGGAAGTTCCTTTCTAACTTTGCTGAAAGAGTCATCATGAATGGGTATTGAATTTTGTCATGTGTGCTTTTTTTGTATTGATATGGTCATGTAGTTAACCTTCTTCAGCTTTATGCTGTGATAGGTTATATTAATTGATGTTTTAATGTGGAGCCTGCCTTGAGATAAGTCCTTCTTCACCATGATATATACTTATTTTTATGCTTTTATTATGTTTTATTGGCTAATGTTTTGTTGAAGAGTTTTACACCTGTATTCTTCAAAGATATTGGTCAATAGTGTTATTGTAATGTCTTTGTCTGGTTTTGGTGTTAGGGTAATGCTGGCCCCATGGAATGTGTTAGGAAGTATTCCTTCTGTTTCTACCTTCTGGAAGAAGTTGTAGAGAATTGGTATAATATGTTCCTTAAATATTTGATAGAATTCATCAGTCAACCCATCTGGGTGGTGCTTTCTGTTTTAGAATGTTATAAATTATTACTAACTTTTTTTAATTTGGAAGATAGAAAGTACCCACTTGCTGGTTTACATTCATTTTGCTCATAATGACTGGGTCTGAACCAGGACCAGATCCAGGAGCTGGGAGCATGATCCAGGTCTCGCATGCAGGGGACAGGAATCCAATTTCCCAAGCCTGTATCACCCCTCACACCTTGGGTCTGCATTGATAGGAAGCTGGAGTTAGGAGCTGGAGCTGGGAACTGAATCCATGCATTCTTATGTAGGATGTGAATGTCAACCACTACGCTAAATGCCCATTTCCAGATTTTTAGTTATTGATTCAGTAATAGCCCTCTTTAGATCTTACATAATTTTGACAGTTCTTGTCTTTCATGGAGTTGATCCCTTTCATTTGCTTATCAAGATTTGGAGAATAGATCTATTCAATTTCTGTCTTCTCTTTTTTGTTCCTTAGATTGCCTGGTTAGGGGCTGATCAATTTTATTGATCTTGAAAAACCAGTATTTTCATTTTGTTGGTTTTTCTCTGTTGCTTTCATATTTCCAATCTGTTTTCTGTTCTATATTATTTCTCCTGCTTATTTTGGATTTAATTTGGCTTTCTTTTATAATTTCCCAAGGTGGAAGTTTAGATTATAGAGTTTAGATCTTTCTTCTTTTCTAATATGTATATCCAATGCTATAGATATTCCTTGGAGCAACATTTTTGCTGCATCCACAAATACTAAGTTGTGTTTTCAGTTTCATCAGTCCAAAGTACCATTTCTTATAAAAGTTTGTATTTATTTATTTGAGAGGCAGAGCTACAGAGAAAGGGAGACACAGAGAGAAAGGTCTTCTATCCAATGGTTCACTCCCCAGTGGTCGCAATGGCCGGAGCTCAGCCTATCCAAAGCCAGGAGCCAGGAGCCTACTCTTTCCTTCTTTCTCTCATTGGTTGAGGGACTCAAGTACTTGAACCATAATGGCCCTCCCAGGCCATAATATAGAGCTGGATCCAAAGAGGAGCAGCCAGGACACAAACCAGTGCCCATATGGGATGCTGGTACCACAGGCATAGGCTTAGCCTGCTGTGTCACAATGCTGGCCCCATAATCAAAAATATCTTAAAAGGTTATTTGAGATTTCTCTCTTGACCTATATGTTATGTAGATGTGTTTGTTACTTAGATGTGGGTTTAATTTCTAAATATTTTGGGTTTTATTAGTGTTTCTATTCTTGATCTCTAGCTTCATCCCATTGTGAGAACAGACATTGTATAATTTTTATTCTTTAAAATTTGTTAAGGTATGTTTGATATCCCACAAGGTAGTCTGGTCAGAGAATATTTCCTGTGAACCTAAGAAGAGTATGTAATCAGATGCTGGTTGATGAAGTAGCCTACGTCTCTTATATCTAGTTGATTGATGGTGCTGTGTGTTCAACTATGTAAATACTGGTTTTCTGCATAGTGGATTTGTCTATTTTGACGGATGAATGTTAAATTCTCCAACTATAATAATGGGTTCATCTCTTTCTCCTTACAGTTGGTTCGGCTTTTGGCATGTATATTTTGATGCTCCTTTATTAGAGGCATATACAATAAGGCTGGTTATGTCTTCTTGGAATGTTAATCCCTTCATCATTATGGAATGTTTCTCTTTATTCCTGAAGTTTCCTTTCTCTGAAGCCTGCTATATTTGAAGTTAATATATTTACTCCAGCTTTTTTTTTAATTAACGTTGGTATATCTTTCTCAATATCTGTACCTAAAAACTCTTATTCATTCTCTCTCTCTCTCTCTCTCTCTCTCTCACACACACACACACACACACACACACACACACAGAGCAGTCCTATCTGCTGGTTCACTCCCATATGCCTCCAACAGCCAGGACTAAGCCAAGCTAAAGCTAGGATCAGGGAACTCAGTTGAGGTTTCCCATGTGTAGTTAACCCCAACTACTTGAGTCTTTAATGTTGCCTCCTGGGGTCTGCATTCATAGGAAGCTGAAATCAGGAGTTAGAGTTAGGTGTCAAACTGAGGCTCTCAAATGTTAGACACAAGCATTTTAACTGGTATCTTAATCACTAGGCCAAATACCTATCCTAATACCTCCATATTAATTTTTCTATGGACAAGAATAACTATATATATTTAAGAAGCATAGGGGCCGGCACTGTGGCATAGCAGGTAAAGCCGCCACCTGAAGTGCTTGCATCCCATATGGGCACCGGTTCAAGACCCAGCTGCTTCACTTCCTGTCCAGCTCTCTGCTATGGCCTGGGAAAGCAGTGGAATTTGGCCCAAGTCCTTGAACCCCTGCACCCACGTAGGAGACCTGGAGGAGGCTTCTTGCACCTGGCTTTGGATCAGCACAGCTCCGGCCATTGCAGCAAACTGGGGAGTGAACCAAAGGATGGAAGACCTCTCTCTCTCTCTCTCTCTCTCTCTTTCTCTCTCTGCCTCTCCTCTCTCTGTGTAACTTTGACTTTCAAATAAATAAATAAACCTTTAAAAAATATAATGTGATTTTTTTTATTAAAATACCTCTAAAATTTATGGAAAATGGCATTTTAAGTTTATTTATATGCCAAAAATGTTGAAATGCATGCATATGTGGGATCTGCAAAAAGCTCATGCAAAGTAGATATTGTGAATAAAGCATGCATGGATTTCAATTTTTGTAATAAAAACTTTTTAACACAAATTTTCACAAACTTCAGTATTTTTATTTATTTATGTTCATTTTATATGAAAGGCAGAGAGAGAAATCTTTCATCTACTGGTTCACTTTCCCAATGCTCACAATAGCTGGGGCTTGGCCAGGCTGAAGCAAGGAGCTCAGAACTTCATCCTGGTCTCCCAAGTAGTTGGCAAGGACCCAAGTACTTGAGCAATCACCTATTTCAAGATTGAGTTTTAATGTTTGAACTTGAAATGTACATATGTAATGGAAATGCAAGCACTACACAAAGTAGCAATCCATTTATATACAGTTACATCTGTGGTTATTAATAGTAATTGTCCCCTTTGGATAGAAACTTTTTTTAAAAGATTTATTTAATTTATTTGAAAGAGTTACAGAGAGGGGTAGAGTCAGAGAGAGAGAGTTCTTCCATTCGCTGGTTCACTTCCCAAATGGCCACAACGGCCAAAGCTGAGCTTATCCAGAGCCAGGAGTTCTTCCAGGTCTCCCACGTGGGTTCAGGGGCCCGAAGACTTGGACCATCTTCCACTGCTTTCCCAAGCCATACCAGAGAGCTGGATAGGAAGTGGAGCAGCCAAGACTCGAACAGGCCGAGGCTGTAACCCGCAGCACCTCACTGCTGGCCCCTCATAGAAACCTGGACGCTGAAGATGTTACCAAGTTGTTTGGGGATAAACATGTCTTTCACAGTTTTACAGATGTTGAAAGTGAAGGAAACAAATGCTAAACCATGTCCCTAGGTTGTCACTTTCTTGTCTATTTCATTCCAGTGTTTAAAACTTTAAGCTTTTGATAATTTTTGAAGTTACAGAAATCCCTATTCTATAGTCAAATTGCAAAGAAAAAAATTGTTTACTTTGTTGAATTACCTAAATTATATTTAAAAATTAACATGAGTAGTATGTAAAAACTATGTTTTAGAACAACAACAACAAAAAAGATTGATTTATTTGATGAACAGAATGACAGAGAGCTTCCAACAACTGATTCACTTCCCACAGAAGCTGCAGCACCCAGGTCTGGGTCAGGAGGAAGCCACGAGCTGGAATTTCATGCTGCTCTCCCACACAGATGTCAGGGGACCAAGTACTTGGGCCATCATCTCTGAAATGATGAGATTAGATATTAGAAACTCTCAGATCCATTAGCAGGAAGAAGAATCAACTTAAACTGGTGTTCCGATGTGGAATGTAGACATTGCGAGCAGAGGTCTAACCCTCTGTGCCAGAATAGACACCCCTACTCCAGAAGCATCATCTTACCTGCGGCACTGAACACCTGCCCCATTTCTACAGCCTCTCTGCAGTATTCTATGTATATATTGTAGAAAGATTAAAGCAAACTAATATATTTATCACTTTATATAAAGTTCATCATTTTTTGTGTTGGGAATGCTAAAAATCTATCTTTTTAGAAATTTTGAAATGTGTGATATGTTACTTTTAACTGTGGTCACCATGCAGTGCAATAGATCACTAGAATTTATTTCTTCAAACTAGCTGTAACTTTGTAGTCTTTGATGAATGTCTTCCCTTTCCTCTTTGATAGTATAAAGATGGATTTCTTGCCAACAATATAGTTTCTCTTGCTTTTTATCTCCAGTGACAATTTCTGTATTTTAACTCTTGTATTTAGACCATTGATGTGTAAAGTGATTATTGATATAGTTGTATTAATAACTACCATATTTATTTTTCTATTTCTTGTCATTGTCCTTTATTCCTATTTTGTCTAATATACTTTATCTGCATTTTGTGGTCTCATTTGAGCATTTTACACTTTCATTTTTTCTCTCTTTTTAGCATATTATACTTTTTAAGTTCTTTAATATAGTTGCTGTAGAGTTTGCAGTAAGCATTTACAAGTAATTTAAATCCATTTTGCAAATAACACTATGCCACTTGACACATGGTGGAGGTTACTTCAGGATTTCAATATATTCCCAATTCCATCCTCCAATCCTTCTATCATTGCTGTCATTCATCTCATCTATAAATGTGTGTATAAACGTGCATAATGAATACATTGTTGCTATTATTTTGAATAAATATTATTAGTCCATTTCAGAATAAGTAAAATAAGTTTTTTCTTATTCTTTCTCTGGTGTTCCTTTTCTCTTTATTTCCATTTGAATTTCTGACCTGCTTTCCTTCTCTAGGAAGAACTTCCTTTAATAGTTCTCATAAGACAGATCTCCTAGAAACAAATTCCCTTAATTTTTGTCTTAGAAAGTTTCTATTTCTCCTTAATTCTTGAAGGATACTTTCACAGGGTATAGAATTCTAGTTTGGGTGTTTTTCCTTTCAACACTTGAAATATATCACTTCACTCTTGAAGAGAGGTTAGATGTAACTTTTATTCCATATGGTTTGTTACTTAAGGTGTCTCTTTCCTCTGTATTTTTCCAAGGTTTTTTCCTGAGTGTTTGTTTTTTTTGTGAAGCTTGAATATAATATGTGGCCAAGGTGTAGTTTGTTTACATTCACCCCACTCAGTATTCCTAGATGTGTGGTTTAGTGTCTAAAGTCAAGCTGGACAAGTTCTCTGTCATTATTTTTTCAAACATTTCTTCTTTTCCTTTCTGTTCCTTCTGATATTTTTTTTTTGACAGGCAGAGTGGACAGTGAGAGAGAGAGAGACAGAGAGAAAGGTCTTCCTTTTGCCATTGGTTCACCCTCCACTGGCCGCCGCAGCCGGCGCGCTGCAGCCGGTGCACTGTGCTGATCCGATGGCAGGAGCCAGGTACTTCTCCTGGTCTCCCATGGGGTGCAAGGCCCAAGGACTTGGGCCATCCTCCACTGTACTCCCTGGCCACAGCAGAGAACTGGCCTGGAAAAGGGGCAAGTGGGACAGAATCCGGCGCCCCGACTGGGACTAGACCCGGTGTGCCGGCGCCGCAAGGCGGAGGATTAGCCTAGTGAGCCATGGCACTGTCTCCTTCTAATATTCTTATTACATATAAGTCACACCTTTTGTAATCCCCTTACTTCTTGGATAGTCTTGTTTTGTTTTTTCCTTATTTTTGGGAAGTTTCTACTGAAATATCCTCAAATTAGGAGATTCATTCTTCAGCCATGTCCAGTCTGCTAATGAGCACATCAAAGGTGTTGTTCATTTGCATTACGTTGTTTTTTATCTCTATCATTTATTTTTAATGCTTTCTTAGAATTTCTCTGTTTATGTAATTATCCATCTGTTCTTGAGTGTTGTGTATTTTTTACTATTTAATATCCTTGTCACAGTCTTTTTTTTTTTAAGTTCTTCTCTTATAATTCCAACATTCCTCCCATATATGACTCTGGTTCTGATGCTTTTAGGTCTCCTTAAATTGTGACTTTTGCCCTTTAGTAAGTCTTGTAATTATCTTTGAAAGGTAAGCATGATGTACTGGGTAAAAGGAACTATGGTAAATAGCCCTTTAGTAGTAGTAAGGTGTAAGGGTAGGAGAACCAATCTACGGTTGAATGGTTAGCATTCAGTCTCTTGAAGAGCTGTTACCCCTGGATTGAACTTCACTAGTGCTTCTCAGTACCCCCTCCACCTTTATGTCAGACAGAATGACTAGAGCGGCTGTAGTTATGTATTTCCTTTCCATATGTGGATAGCTAGAGGGTGTTGGAATTAGGTATTCCTATCCCCAGGTAGGTCAAGCTCTAATACAGTTCTAACAGACTAGGCTTTGGTGAAATAGGTTCTCCTGAGGGTAGACCAAGTTAAGAAAAATAGAATGCTGCTCTGCAGTATTTCAGAATTGTTGGTTTCCCCGTCTTCTAGCTGCCAGCATTGATGTTCGCTGCCTGTTTTTCTGCTGCATTCCCAGGGAAGATCTGGTAGAGTTCCTAGAGGTAAAACTCAGAAAGGTGTGTGGGCCACATATGGTTGGGTAGCCAAGGAGTTTTTGTTTTTCTCGCAGTTGTCCACACTGAGGCTTCAGCAACTAGTTGATTACAATTGAGGCTTTGCAATCCTGGCACTATCCGAAGTTTCTGCTCTAGCAAGTTGAGGTTCTCTGTATCTGTCACTGCAGTTTTCAAGGGAGTGATTCATGTTGTGACGGTGCTTTTCTGATAGATTTAAGATGATCAACAGATTGGCTAGCCTTTCAAACTATTCAGCTTTTGACTTGTTAGGACATGGTGGTGACGTTTAAGTTCCTTCATGTGCTGTTCCCAAAATAGGAAGTTAACTTAGGTTTCTTGAAAGCATGAATCATAACTTACTCATCTCTTTACATCCCCTTATGGAATTGTCATCAAGCCTTGCACATAGTTGGTTCTCAAGGCGTGCTTCACTTAAACTTTTCTGTCATCATTTCAAATGTTGAAAATCCCTGGTGGGTTTGTTTGTTTGTTTTCTTCTTTTTTCATCTGTTTTAAAGTGTGATACCTGCACCATTAACAGGTGTTGACCTAGAATCTACAATTCAAATATGTAAGTAGCATTTGTCCCAGCCTTAGTCAAGGTAACTATCCCTTATCTCATATTTATAACCCAAAGCCCGCCTTCTTTCAGGTATGTGGTAAGTAGAGTCAATGTTTCATGTGCCCTTGAGACATTATATTGGCAGAGATTCTTCAAATTTTCCGATAATTTTACAGATTTAAGTGCTGCTTGCTCTACTTCTTATATTGACATATTAAGAACTTGAATTCTGGAACTACTTCTCTTTTGATGCTAGTGTATTTACCTTGGCCCCAAAGAAGGGTTTTATCAGAAAATCCATGGTTCTTTTTATTTCCTAATACCTTAATCTTCCTCCCTGGTGTAATTGTTCATGTCTCCTTACAGCATTCAATGGTTTCAATCAGCTTTGCTCATGGAATGCAGATAGTTGATGGGAATGACAGCATAGAAGAAGAAATATGTTAAATTGATGTTATGACCAACCCCTTTATTCAATTTAAGCCCTATTTCTGCACTCTCTAGCTTGGTTTCTTGACTTGAAGTCTCCCTTGTGGTTCCAGCATCCCACATGGGCACCGGTTCATGTCTCTGCTGCTCTTCTTCCAATCCACCTCCTTGCTATGGCCTGGGAAAGCAGTGGAAGATGGCCTAAGTCTTGGGCTCATGCACCTACTTGGTTGACCTGGAGGAAGCTCCTAGCTCCTGGCTTCAGATAGGCCGAGCTCTGGCCATTGTGGCCATTCAAATGGAAGATCTTTTTTTCTCTCTCTCTCCCTCTCTGTCTGTAACTCTACCTGTCAAATAAATAAATCTGAAAGAGAGAAAGAGAGAGATAGAGAGAGGGAATCTCCCATCTGCTGGTTGACTCCTTGACTCCACAAGTGGCCATAGGAGCCAGGAGCTTTGTCCAGGTCTCCCACATGGGTGTAGGGGCCCAAGTAATTGGGCCACCTTCTGCCGCTTTTCAGGCACATTATTAACAGGGAGTTGAATTGCAAGTGGAGTAGCCTGTGCTGAAACCAGCACTCATATAGGATGCCAGCACAGCAGGTGGAGGTTTAACCTACTACATCACAGTACTGACCCCAAAATGTTCAATTTAGCATGGGAGGCAGAGTGTTTTATGATGAGGCGAAGTGCAGCAGAAGGGTCTAGGTGGTCTTGAAACCACAGTTTTGGATCTCTATGATGTTTTCCTGCTGAAATATTACTCTTCTCCTTCATTCTTCATGATACTCAAGTGGATCAAACACACCCACATGCCCATGCTACACTTCATCTTAGCAAAAAGGTAGAGAAGTGATGTGCCTGTACACTTCTGCACACACTCTTCCCAAATATAAAAGTGCTTTTTGTGGAGAGAGCAATAGAGATCTATGATAAACAAGTATATTTCCCTAAATTGACAGAAACTGAACACTCCCATGCCCACAACTGTCCTGCTACCAAGTCACACTGAGAGGCCAATGTTGTATAAGGAAGGGGTCCATGCTATGCTGTTTACAGAAAATAAGGCTACTCCCTGGCTCTCTTGGCATCACCTTGAAATCATGCATTATATAGCTTATGCCATTTCACATTCTAAGTAAAGAGCATAACCTACAATAATATCTGGGAATTAAAAGAGAAATTTTATTCTATTTTTTTTGAGAAATTTTAAAAAAACTTTGCTTTTGTTCATGTAACTCTTCCAGCAGTGGGGGCGGGGTAATTCTTCTGATTGCTGTTTAAAATCTGCTGGAGATGATTAAGGTAAAGTTTCAGTTGTATAATTTTGTAATGTATGTAATATTACAAAAATGTTCTACCTTATTTTGACTCTTACTTAAACATATGAGTTTGATTTGGGACCAAGACCATTTCAGTACATTTTTGCTTGTTTTACAAGCACTTCGTTGGATGACTATCTTCATAAATTTTAAATAACATCCTGCTTCCTACTGTTCTAGCAATTAGTGGTCTAGCTGTCTAATTTGAATGCAGTTTGATTTTTGCCTGAATAAATACTTTATTGGAGCCATTCTTTACTATGTTAGTAATTTTCTTATGCCCTAAGTAAATAGCCACTCCTTCCCTTGAAAGGCCAAAAGATTGGGTGGTCTTGATAATATAGTCCTATTACAACTTAAAATCAAGAGTAATTTTGGCATCCAGATTGCCATTTTTGTTAACTGTACTGCACGTGTCTTGCATAAGGACCAGGGTTGGCAACCTCGCATTTTAGTTACCTGCCAAAAATGAAAATCCTAAATATGATGTTGATATTCTTAGTAAATGTGTTTGAATCCTGTGCTCCAGCCTTACTTGAGGTATTTGGAATTCCCAGAATGAAGAGTGCTTATGTCTTCACTTCTTTCACATGCTGTTCCCCAAGCCCAGGTGACACAATTTAGCTCTCAGGACCACTCTTTGTTTACTTTCATACCTGGATAACTTCTGGTTTTTCAAATTTCAGCTCTGCTGTCAGACCCTTTGGGATCTTTTGTCAATTCTGACTTCTTCAAATCTGGATTGAATACCCACCTGCATTCATTCTTATACATAACCATCTATCTATGTAGGCATACAGTTTTTATAAATCATTGTCCTAAATTGTGACCCTGTTGATATATGCCATTTATCTCAATATTTCTGGGAAATAGTACATGATCAATTAATGTTTAAGGACCTTCTATCAGTGTTGCTTGTAGATACTCATTTGAGTATTCATTTTGGTTTATTTTTTGTACCTGGATGATATATTCTGAGATTATTTTATATTAAATTATTCACAAATCCTAAGGAAGTAACTTAATTTCTTAATATTTTCAGATCTCATTGTGAAACTGTTGTTATTTAATAAACAGACATTGACAATTATTGGTCATCTATTAAATGTTGGACTTCCAGCTAATTACTTAGTGTATTTTTTCATTTAATGTTTCTGATCTTTTCAGATTGGTTTTATCTTTATTATATTATTTTTGAACTAGACACTTAAAGATATTAAGTAATTTACTCCATTTCTTGTCTGTTCATTGTTAGAGCCAGGTTTTGGATTCTTGGTCTATTATTTAGAACTCTCTTTTTTTGTACTATGTATGTTGTCCTTCTTTAGATGTAGATGGAAATGCTTATGAAAATGTTTAGTGTTGATGCAGTGCTTATGAAGGGTTACTGTAAGGACATTTTCTCTTATGAAAAATAGTACCAAAAGAGTGATTCTGAGAACATTTGGATCAATGACCTCGTCTTTATTGCTCAATTTATCATAAACAAATAGTTAATTTCAAAAAAAAATTTTTTTTAAAGATTTATTTATTTATTATTTGAAAGAGTTATACAGAGAGAGGAGAGGCAGAGAGAAAGAGGTCTTCCATCCAATGGTTCACTCCCCAATTGGCTGCAACGGCTGGAGCTGTGCTGATCCGAAGCCAGGAGCCAGGAATTTCCTCCAGGTCTCCCATGTGAGTGCAGGGGCCCAAGGACTTGGGCCATATTCTACTACCTTCCCAGGCCACAGCAGAGAGCTGGATTGGAAGTGGAGCAGCCAGAACTCGAACCGGCACCCATATATGGGATGCTGGCACTTTGGGCCAGGGCATTAACCCACTGCGCCACAGTGCCAGCCCCCCAAAAATGTTTGATATTAAATGCAAATATAAAATAACATGATTAGCATTTTCAAAAATGCATTGCTATAAAAACAAATCCTTCTTGGTTACAATGAGAATTACAATAAAATTAATAACAATCCATGAATTAGAAACAAAATTATGTTTGAGATCACAAACACTAAAATCAATGCATGCTAAGCCATCAAGACAGAGCTTTGTGTTCAAAACAAAATGAAAAAAACCTCTTGTGTTATTAGAATATCACTTTTGAATTCCCTAAAAAAGGTGATACCATGTTTCTGCACAATGTCCAAGATACTGGGTCTGGTTTGCACATTTGTGACAAATCTCTTCCCAGAGCCACAAAACAATTTGTTTCTGTCATCAGGGGGTTAAAGAAGCAGTTTTCTTCCTGTGCTTTTGAGAGACTTTTTTTTCCCTAAGAGATCAGGGAAATACATCAGAAGAGATTATTCACAATTGCCCCAGTGCTACTCAAGCTGTTTGTTTTTCCTCTCTCAACTATAGAGGCTTTGCCTACTCTCCTCTTATCAAAGAAATTGAAGAACTGTACCTGTGTGCTGCCACCACTGCTGTGCTTTGATCCCTCCCACCCCGTATTCATCAGGTTTTAACTTGAGTTCAAAGCTCAGCTGAATTTGGTGGTCCTTCTTAAGTCTTTGTGGACATTTGCCAATTTTATAAAACTGCTACAGAGTTCAATAGACGTCTGCATTCTTGGCAAGGTTCCACCTCTGAGAGATCTGGGATAAGAATAGAACAGTATGGAAAAAGAGAAAAACTTTTGTGGAAATGTGATGGAGTAACTTAAATCGTCTGCTTGCTTAGTTTGCTCTGCTCAGTAATGGTAAGAATTTGTCAAGTTACATTAAACACAAAATTTACTCTTTGGGACTGCTCTTGTTTTTCTGAGGATATAAGTTTTCTTAATAAGGAAATAATTGCCTATTAATTTTACTTAGAATTTAGTGTAGACTGAATAGATATATTCAAAAGATAAAAAATGAAATCTACTTTTTTAGATACCACAGCAAAAATAGAGATAATTATTTTCTCTAATATTTAATAAAATCATAGATTCTAAGAAGTAAACAAGTGCAATTTTAAACCAAAGGCAATTTTGACATAAAGAAGTTTTTTAATCCACAATCAATCATATTTTATGACAAACAGGCAAGCTTTAGGTTGGAAAGCGCATACTTGTACCTTGATATACCTCAAGAAAAATAGACTGTGGTCATCATCTTTAATCCCATCTACTTCCTTCGAAAAGGAATGACTCACTACACAGTGAGAATGGGGGGGGGGGGGTTGGAAGGTATGAGAAGGAGTCTAGGGCCCCATTTATATCCTGAAGATCATGTACTTTTCTGTAAAGGAAGGAGGGAACTTCCACTTTGCTTATGGCCTTGTCCAAATATTGATTGAGTTTGTGGACTGAAAAGGCTTCCATAGCCTAGGCAGCTCATGTCAAGAGCCTCAGGTGGTTACTGACATTATACATAAGACTGTTGTTAAATTAACAACAGGAGTCACTGTGTGCTAACTCCCCATGCAGGATCTCTGTCCTCAATGAGTTGCATTATAACAGTTAACTGTAAAACTAGTTCTCAAATGGTTTGTGTGTGTATGCAAATTGTTGAACTCTTTACTTAGTATAGAGTTGGTCTTCTGTGTACAAACTTAATTGAAAATGAATCTTAATGGCGAATGGGACAGGGAAGGGCAGAGGAGGGAGGAGGAGGTGTGAGAGTGTGGGTGGAAGGGCAGGTATGGTGGGAAAAAACTGTATTCCTAAAGTTGTACTTATGAAATTTGTATTCCTTAAAAAATAAATTTGAAAATCCTCAAGGTCTTCTATAAAAGCAGAGTTTATTACCCAAGTTTATTGATAAGAAAATATAAATTAACCAAGGTCACTGAATTTGAGTTACTAAATCAACTCATTCATTTACTATTTAATTCATTTAATAAACATATTTTTAAAATTTTAATTTGAGGCTGGTGCTGTGGCTCACTTGGCTAATCCTCTGCCTGTGGCGCTGGCACCCTGGGTTCTAGTGCCTGTTGGGGCACCGGATTCTGTCCCAGTTGCTCCTCTTCCTGTCCAGCTCTCTGCTGTGGCCAGGAAGGCAGTGGAGGATGGCCTAAGTGTTTTGGCCATGCACCCGCATGAGAGACCAGGAGGAAGCACCTGGCTCCTGGCTTCGGATCGACGCAGCGTGCTGGCCCTGGCGGGCATTAGGGGAGTGAACCAATGGAAGGAAGACCTTTCTCTCTGTCTCTCTCTCTCACTGTCTAACTCTGCCTGTCAAAAAAAATTTTTTTTTAATTTGAAAGAGAGAGAGAGAGAGAAACCAATAAGTCTCCCATTTAGTGTTTTACTCCCCAGATGCCTGCTATAGGCAGAGCCTGGTCAAAGCCAGGAGCCAGTAACTCAATCCAAGTCTTCCAGATGGTGTTAAGGACCCATCTACTTGAACCACCATCTCCCTCCCTCCCAGGTTATGCATTAGCAGGAAGCTGGAGTCAGGAGTCAAAGTGGAGAATTGAATTTAGGTACTGCAATACAGGATGTGGGGATCTTAACCAGTGTCTTAACCATTTATTAGTCTAAATGTCCACTCTTTCATAAATATTTAGTGAAAATAAAAGCAAGAAAACAAAAGGTACTAAGAGAAAAACAGGCAAGTAGAAACTAGAGAAAATAACTAAAAGCCTGGAAGAATAGTAATCTTAATTCAAAGATTAAATATTATCTCCTTCCTACATATTTTTACATGAACTTCTTTAGTCATAAGGGAAAACTAACTGGAGAAAAGTAACATTGAATAAGCATTTTCCCCTTTTAATCATTATATGTTAAATATCTTTCATTTTCCTAACATTATTTGGTATTATGAATATAAAATATAGGACCGGCACCGTGGCTCAATAGGCTAAGCCTCTGCCTGCGGCGCCGGCACCCCAGTTGGGGTGCCAGATTCTGTCCTGGTTGCTCCTCTTCCAGTCCAGCTCTCTGCTGTGGCCAGGAAGGCAGTGGAGGATGGCGCAAGTGCTTGGGCACCTGCACCCCCATGGGAGACCAGGAGGAAGCACCTGGCTCCTGGCTTCCGATTGACGCAGCACGCTGGCCGTAGCGGCCATTTGGGGGGTGAACAAATGGAAGGAAGACCTTTCTCTCTGTCTCTCTCTCTCACTGTCTAACTCTGCCTGTCAAAAAAAATATAAAATAAATACTGTATTATTTCTGTAAAGAATTCATAGCCTATTGGGGGAGAAAAATCAATCCTATTAAAATAATATGAAAACTGTATTTTCATGGGGTAGCTGGGTTCAGGTTTTTCTTTTAGATGCAGATAGGACAAAGAAGTGAGATTTCTATGCATGCAAAGTGAAAAGTTCACACTCAGAACACACATATACCTAAGAGTGAACTGTACTCAGAAAGGTCTGGGACCATTCCTTTATATAATCCTGAGGCATAGAGGACTATAATTGAGTATTTGCAAGGGGTGGAGTTTGGGGTGGGATTTCTACGTATTTCCTTTAACTGGCTTGGAAATCTCAGAATTTTGACATCTAATGGCATTGGTTGCATGATGGGAGTAGGAGTGTCAGTTGTGGTAAGTTTATTTTAATATTATTAGCTAAAGGTCATCACAAGGACACAGTCGCAGCCATGTTGTTTTTTGGTCAGCTCTAGTTCTGAGTAGTAGTTTCACAGAAGCTGTGGTTTTCCACTTCGTGGGGTTTGAGTGGTGTAGACAGGGCTGCAGGGTGGAGTCTGGAGACTTCAGTACCTCCTCGCCTATAATACAAATTTATTTAGAGCCTTATCTTGGAGATAAGGAGAGGCTTCATAGAGGAGCAGTGATTGAAACTTTAAAAATGGGAAATATTTTGCCAGGAGATGTGGCCATTACCCAACTGGTTGGGGCCAAAAGTAGACCAAATGCATAGGTTATATTCACAGTATCCATGAAAGAAGTTCCAGTGGATTGATTCTAAAAAAGCATTACTTGTCTGTCTGCACTGGTGGTTCATGGCTGAAGAATTTGTAAAGCAAGGAAACAACCATAGATACAGGACTAAATATAAAAGGGAAAACAAGAGGACATATTGGCACTTCAAATCTAGAAGAGGCTAAGGACAACTGAAGAAAGACTGTGGGGTTGGGTCTGCCAAGGACACATTTTCCTGGACAGGATTCTGGCTCTCACATATGTTGTAAAGCTGTCAATTCCCGCTGGATACAGAGATGTGGACAGGGAGATGTTCCATACAGAAAGACCAGTAGTTGCAAATGCACACTCTAGAACACTGGGAAAACACAATTTACAACTGAGTTAGAGACTCCACATGCACAAATGTGGAGAGGAAGATTAGAGAACAATTTGAAATTGCAGCCAAAGAGGTTTTGAAGGGACATTATGCCACATGGAGTTTTGTGCCAAACATATAGCTGATGAAGAATCCTTGAAGGATAAATGTTGTCAGGCTTCAATTTTAGAAGAAACATGTTGGAACTTGGCTTGAGGTGATGGGTCATGGAGACTGGGTAGGATGCTACTGCAGCTGAAGAGCTAGACTAAGAGCAAGGGAGACAAGGGAGAAAGGGAACTATGCATACTCTAGAAACAGCTGGCTTTGGAAACCTGTCGGGTAAGTGTGGTAATCCAAAAATGGGGTCAAAGATAAATGTTTGACTTCTTGGTAGACAGAAATCAGATGAAAAGAACAGGCTAAGTTGGAGAAATTTGAGTTCAGGACAAGGAATTGGGAAGAAGGTAGAAATGATCTGAAAGTTTCAGTTTTTTGTGAATTACATCTGAGAGATCTAGAGAATTGATCCCTATGAAATTGGTAATATTGGAATGAGACCACATTGGTTGACTTCAAGCCATGAATGTGGGTGAACTCTTGCAAGAAAAGGGTATAAAGCTTAAGAACGTTGAGAAACACTAAATTTCCAGTGAGAATAAATGGAATCTATAAATAATAGGATTTTGGGAACCAGGAATAAAGAAGTCATAAGGAGACTGCAGATATATAAACACTGGAAAGAACAAATGAAGTTGCTTAGTGCACACTAGCCCAAATTCAATACTGGGGAAAAGTCACAGGTGACAGGCTCCATATCATTTTGGAAGTACCTGGTTTCTCCAACCTCAGAATTCAGCAGGATCAAGAAGCACGGCCACAATTTACTATAAAATGAAACAATAATTATTATGATTTTAATTTTTAAAATTTTTAAATTAAAAACCATAATGAAGGATTAGAGGAAGAGAGAGGGGCTATTAATGATATAAAAGTCCATAGCTGAATGGTGCTGGCAGTTTTTGTTCAATAGAAAATAAATAGCAAAGGGGCCGGTGCTGTGGCGCAGCGGGTTAATGCCCTGGCCTGAAGCGCTGGCATCCCATATGGGTGCCGGTTTGAGACCTGGCTGCTCCACTTCCTGTCCAGCTCTCTGCTGTGGCCTGGGAAAGCAGTAGAAGATGGCCCAAGTCCTTGGGCCCCTGCACCAGCATGGGAGACCCGAAAGAAACTACTGGCTCCTGGCTTCAGATCGGCGCAGCTCCGCCTGTTGTGGCCAATTGGGGAGTGAACCATCGGATGGAAGACCTCTCTCTCTCTGCCTCTCCTCTCTATATGTAACTCTTTCAAGTAAAATAAATAAATCTTTTAAAAAAAGAAAATAAACAGCAAGTAACTATAGGTCAGCAAGAATGGGGGGCGGAATTGGGGAGTAGAGATGCTCCCTCGAATTTCTGACCACTCCTAATAACAGGGCGTGTAGTATCCTGTCCTTTGTAGGGGAAACTGAACTTACTCAATAGCTTGTTCTTGTCACTGAATTGTAGGCTCTCCTCTAATTGTAACTTGAATGAGGCAATGTGGTATGACTAAAACATAATAAATGCAGAGGACATGGATATGATGCTGATCTTTGATATTTTTGAAATTTTTGATTAACAGGTAATATTTGTATACCTTTATAGATACAGTGCAGTATTTAAACAGATGATCCCTGTATAAACTGACCAAATCCGGCTGTCAGCATTCCCACTTCCCCACCCATCCTCCATGTTTAGAGCCTGCCAGGTTCTCCTCCAGTTCTTTAGACAGCATATAATACATTATCATAGTCTATAGTAGTATCGTAGTCTGTGGAACCCTAGAACCTATTATTCTGTTTTTGGTTCCTCTTATCCAACCCCCTTCCATCCCCCGACTCCCAGCACCTTGTATCCTTCCAGCATCCTGTAATCCTATTCGAAGTTCAGAACAACTTTTCCTTCCTAACTGCTGTGTAAGAGAAAAGATGCAGTGTTTGTCTTTGCCACTTTTAATGATAAATAGCTTCTCCCCTCTTCTACCCTGAATGGTGACAAATGATGACAAAACTTCAAAATAAAAGCTATTCCCAGTAATTATTTCTCCACTGAATCTGTAGTAAATATTCAGTCTCTGTCTTCTCAAGTTATATGTCTATATCAGAAACAATTATGTGAATGTTTCAATATTATATGCATATATTTTAATGTCCCTATATTTTGAATGTGTGTTTTGTGAATTAGATTGAGCATTGAAATAAATATCACCTAAATTCAATATTTTCTCTGTCCACAGATTGGCATTTTTAGCCTAAAGGGCAAAAAATTTTAAAAAACTTTCTACCGTATGTTATAAATAACTAGCTATAGTCTCACCTGTGACATAAATGTGAAAACTGGCCATATATTTAAATAGGTTTTTTAGGTATGTAGAAAGGTTACACTGATATTTGTTAGATTATTGTTTTTAAAAAAAGAGAGGATTTGATCACACGGAATTGAAACTTAAATGGAATATAAGAAAAAGAACTGCATACATTGATCCCTTGCTTGCTCTGTGGCAGTGACTTATGTGATACACAAAGCCTACCCATGTGTTTAATAAATTATTAGTCAAATGGTATGAAGTCTGTTGGTTTGTATGACCTTATTAGTTTGACTTTATAAATTTTTTAAAATTTATTTGACAGGTAGAGTTATAGACAGGGAGAGAGACAGAGAGAAAGATCTTTCCATTGGTTCACTCCCCAAATGGCTGCTACGGTCAACTCTGTGCCGATTTTTTTTTTTTTTTTGACAGGCAGAGTGGACAGTGAGAGAGAGAGACAGAGAGAAAGGTCTTCCTTTGCCGTTGGTTCACCCTCCAATGGCCGCTGCGGCCAGCGTGCTGTGGCCGGCGCACCACGCTGATCTGATGGCAGGAGCCAGGAGCCAGGTGCTTCTCCTGGTCTCCCATGGGGTGCAGGGCCCAAGCACCTGGGCCATCCTCCAGTGCACTCCCTGGCCATAGCAGAGAGCTGGCCTGGAAGAGGGGCAACCGGGACAGAATCCGGCGCCCCGACCGGGACTAGAACCCGGTGTGCCGGCGCCGCAAGGCGGAGGATTAGCCTAGTGAGCCGTGGCGCCGGAGCCAGGTGCTTCTCCTGGTCTCCAATGTGGGTGCAGGGGCCCAAGCACTTGGGCCATCCTCCACTGCCTTCCCGGGCCACAGCAGAGAACTGGACTGGAAGAGGAGCAGCCGGGACTAGAACCTGGCGCCCATATGGGATGCAGGTGCCGCAGGTGGAGGATTAACCAAGTGAGCCACGGCGCTGGCCCCTAGTTTGACTTTAGAGGTATCATTAGTATGGTCTATGCTGTTTTATCTGAAAAGGGGCTGCATTTTCTCTGATTTCTCATTTTATTGTAAGTATAAATCCCATAATGAAAGGAGATCAATACCTGACCTCCATAACTTTTCTTTTTCCCTGGTCTCTTCTTTTCCTCACCCCCACATTTCCAAGTTTCACTTTTAATGCCAAAAAAACTTATCATTTTACCCAATGACAGATGGTTAGTTTTCTCTTTTTAGTAGAAGTAGATGAAAAATTTTGCATCACAACACAAGGGAACTATAATACATACTAGTTCTGAATGGTTATACTGAGATAGAGACTTTAAAATATCTAGTAAGGTTGAACATTGTGGTGCATTGGATTAAGCCACTACTTAGGATGCCTGCATCCCATATTGGAGTACTGGTTCCATGCCTGGCACCTTGACTTCAATTGGGAGGCAGCAGATGATTGCTGAAGCACTTGGGCCCCTGCCACCATTTGGGAACCCCAGATGGGGTTCTGGAATCCTGCTTCCGCCTGGCGCAGTCCTGGCAGTTGTGGCCATTTGGAGAGTGAGCCAATTTCTGGATGATGATGCTTCTCCCCACCTCATCCTCTATTTCCCTCCTTCTTACTTTGTCTTTCCCTCCCTTTCCCCTTCTCTTCCCCCCCTTCCCTACCCCTCTTCCTCTTTTCCTCCCTCTCTCCCTCCCCTTCCCCTTCCTTCCCCCTTTCCTTCTTCCTCCCAGTCCCTTTCCCTCCCCCATCCTCTTCCCTCTCCCTCCCCCATCCCCTTCCCTCTCCCTCCCCCATCTCCTTCCCTCTCTCTGCCTCCTCTCTTTCCCTTCCCTTTCTCCACCTTGCTACCTTTCAAGCAGATGAAAATAGACATTTTAAAATTAAAACATTTATGCCAGCGCCGCGGTTCAATAGGCTAATCCTCCACCTGCGGCACCTGCACACCGGGTTCTATTCCCTGTCAGGGCGTCGGATTCTGTCCTGGTTGCCCCTCTTCCAGGCTGGCTCTCTTCTGTGGCCCAAGTGCTTGGGCCCTGCGCCCCATGGGAGACCAGGAGAAGCACCTGGCTCCTGCCTTCGGATCAGCGCAGTTGCAGCGTGCCAGCCGTGGCGGCCACTGGAGGGTGAACCAATGGCAAAGGAAGGAAGACCTTTCTCTCTCTCTCTCTCTCACTGTCCACTCTGCCTGTCAAAAAAAAAAAAATTAAAACATTTATATATCTTTCAGGGTAAACTAGGGAAAAATTTATAAATACATGGACTTTGTGGGAAACAACTCTTGAAGACCTTTACTGAGGTATATTTAGAATCTAGAAAAAAAATACTTTTTTGTATATTTCATGGAGATAGAAAAAAATTTGACTTTAGTGACCGCCTTATTTTCTTTAATGTAACTTCTCTAAATTTTTTACTACACTAAGTTTAAAGCAACTTGTTGAAGCACTTACTAAATCTTAAGTAGATATTGAGAAAATTATGTGCATCAAGTCAGGGTGATTGGTGGCCTGTTTTGCTCTATTTTAGGTGACAACGTTTAATTCCTATTCTTACTTATTATGGCCAGAGTTAGTAAGTCACAGAGACAAATGCTCTTAGCCATACACTTCCTGTATTATACTCCACTTAATGATTTTCTGTAGTTTCTGAGTGAGCTGAATTACCTCTTCCAGGTGTTCATGTGTCATGAATAATACTACATATAAGGTACCATGAGAGTCTTCATGGCAAGTATCATAAAATGTACAATTTCAGAATTACCTAGGTTTTCTCTTTGGGAAGGGATAACCCTAAAGGTTAAAAACACATACATTGCATTACTGAAGTAAATATAAATGCCAATTTATTGATTTTTAAGTCAGTGTAGTTTGTAGAAAAGTTGAGAGGAGGAGTTCAAATAGAAATTCCATTGCTAGTCACTCCCAAGTTTCAAGCAATGCTGCTTGTTCCTGCAGTGGCAGCAGGGAGGCAAGTGAGAAGGATAAGTCGTATAAATCATTACAAATGTGTGTTTATTATATGGAGATTAGCAATGTTCTTTCTCCTGTGTTATGCTCATACCAGTGTGAAAGAGAGCAAGCACAAGTTTGTGAATCAGTTGTAATAAACTTATATAATAATTTAGTAGTTTATTAATCAGACATAATAGGTTGATCTCTGTTGTCCTTAGTATAGAGATATTCTTTAATAAAAACCCAGTCTCAACAGTTGAGGGCACTACTGGAGTGAACAGCAAACAAGATCTCTCGCTGCCTTTCAAATGATTCAATAAATTTTTTTTACAAAAACATTAGTAACTAAGATTGTCATAAAACAGTTTTGATAGAAATCTTTACAACTTATACAAATTAACCATGTTCAATAAATATAAATAAAATTTATAAGTTTCATGAAGGAATCTAAAGTGTATTAAATATTTCAGTTTCTAGTTAATCTTTCTATTTTCTTGATAGACCCATCTTTAAAGTCAAGTACCAGAGCTCTTCCTATAGTCTATTTATTTATTTATTTATTTATTTTTTGACAGGCAGAGTGGACAGTGAGAGAGAGAGACAGAGAGAAAGGTCTTCCTTTGCCAATGGTTCACCCTCCAATGGCCGCCGCAGCTGGTGCACCGCACCTATCCGAAGGCAGGAGCCAGGTGCTTCTCCTGGTCTCCCATGGGGTGCAGGGCCCAAGCACTTGGGCCATCCTCCACTGCACTCCCTGGCCACAGCAGAGAGCTGGCCTGGAAGAGGGGCAACCGGGATAGAATCCGGCGCCCCAACTGGGACTAGAACCCGGTGTGCCGGCGCCGCAAGGCAGAGGATTAGCCTAGTGAGCCGCGGCACCGGCTGTGTTGCATATTATAAAATTATCACAAATAGAATTATCTAGTGAGGTTCTCCCAATCTTTATCATCTAGTTTGAATAAAATTTTATTTTAAGGAATTTTTCATTTTAGAAAATTACAGAAATGGATGTGAAATATTGAGAATAGCTTTATGAAAATAATTTATCCTCAGCCAGCCTCAAAAATTATCAACATATGACCCTTATCCCTACCTACTTTACCCTCACTTCCAGAATTATTTTGAATAAAATTCAGAATAAATTGTCATGCAAACATTTCAGTATTTATCTCCAAAAGTTTAGGATTCTTTCTTCATGATAATCACAATACTATGCCAGACTTATGAATTGCAATGATCTCTTAAATATTTAGGAGTCCTTTTGTTTGGTGGGATCCAGATAAGTATCTTGAGTTTAGTTTCACCTATAAATTACTATTTATTTTTTTTTTTTTGGTGTTGAATAATTTGCCTGACAGTTTCCCACAGCCTGGGTTTTGTTTTTGTTGTATTGTCAAAAGTGTCTTCTGTTTCCTGTGTTTCCTTCAAATTAGAAGTTCACCTAGAGCACTGGCCAGAATTAAGTTCATGTACTGGCAAGACTTCTCAATGGGAATTTTGAGATTCTGCTAGAAGAAACATAATGGCTGATTTTTTCTCTCTCTTGCTCTCATTATCTGACTTTGATGATGAACATTGACTGAAACCATTAATTGATCAGAGATTACAAAAAAGGAATGATTTTTAAAATTCTAATATTCCCTTTTTCATTTGTTGTTTGGGTTATTTTTGTAAAGAGAAACTTCAAATCACTGGTTGTTGAGCTATGCTGAGCTGGTGTTTCTATAGGAAAGGAATAATTTGTGCTTAATACTTTCCTTTTTTTAATGTGCAAAATAATCAGTTCATTTGCTAGCATCCTGCAAAGGTGGTCAGTGTGTGTGTATGTGTGTGTGTGTGTGTGTGTGTGTGTTTCATCATTAAAGATTCATGGATTTAAAGTGTTAATACTTTGTAGTTATTATTCTTATCAATGTTCTCATTGCCCCATCTGTTATCCAGGATGGCAGTGAACCCTTTGCTAGAACTGCTGTAGTCTTGATAGTTTCCTCATACTTAGCCTCACAAGATATTTCTGGTTGATGTTTTTCATTTCCTATCTCAGGCTTCAATTCTGACGATTATCCTGAAAGATCTTTTATTTTTATCAGTGAGCAATAGTAGTCCCTCACCATAATTCTAGGTATATTTTTAAGTAATAGCAATTACTTTTAAACTTGCTTACTGACTTAAAAAGAAGTACATAGGTGATATGCAAGTAAAATTTTAGTAATTTGTAAGCATGACCCCATGACTTTAGATGTGATCCTAAAAGGTAGGTGGGAAACTAATTTATATTTAAATGAGGGACTGCTAGGCTAAGAACCATTGAGTACATAATGTTAGTTGAGCCAGAAATCAAAAGTATTCGGTAATGCTGCCAAGAGGAACATAGATTGCATAATCTCACTATGTTTAGGGTTAACAATTTAGTATGTAAGATTTGACTTGTGAAACCAACATTTTAAAAATATAATTGGGTGCTAAGAAAAAGAGAAATGAACTTCCATGGAAACATTTTGAATTTCATTCACAGTCTCTTACCTGGTTTACATAGTGATGTATGAATTTATTTGAAGTTAAATGAAATTACATATCTTGTTACATCAACTAAGGACAAGAATGAGTATCTCAGGAAAATGTCAGTGTGTTTCCATGGCCCTTAATTAAAGTTCTTTGTTTTAAGGAATCTCTTGTTTCTTGGATGCTAGTGCATTTACCAAACCAGTGAGATGGTTTCAGTATTTATGACTTGTTGGTATCTACTTAAATACATAGAAAGATGAGAGATTTAATCCAAGATATAATTAATCTAATGTAAATAGTCTACACATCTCCACGTAAAATGAAAAGATTGTCAGATTGGATGAACAGCAACTTTATTCTGTCTTCCAGAACTTACTATAAATAAAGCTGAAATAGCTATATTAATATCAGGCATTGTATATTTTATAACAAGATGATCAAGGATAAAGGCATATTTTATAATGATAAAAGAATACATTCATTAAAGTCATAATGATCCCAAAATTTATGCAACTAATAAAACTTATAAATGCATGGAGCAAACATTGATAGAACTGAATAAAAAACAGAAAAAAATTTTTTTTAAACTTTTATTTAATGCATATAAATTTCCAAAGTACAACTTATGGATTACAATGGCTTTCCCCCCGTACCGTCCCTCCTACCCACAACCCTCCCCTTTCCCACTCCCTCTCCCCTTCCATTCACATCAAGATTCATTTTCGATTATCTTAATATACAGAAGATCAGCTTAGTATACATTAAGTATGGATTTCAACAGTTTGCTCCCACACAGAAACATAAAGTGAAAAATAATAGATGATTTTTTTAAAATGATGATGAAATCAGAGCAGACCTATTGTCATGTTTAATCCCAGTGAGAGTCAAGTTGGGAATTGATAATTTCTTTTTTTTTTTTTTTTTTTTTTTTACAGAGGATCAGTTTAGTATGCATTAAGTAAGGATTTCAACAGTTTGCACCCCCATAGAAACACAAAGTGAAATATATTGTTTGAGTACTCGTTATAGCATTAAATCTCAATGTACAGCACATTAAGGATAGAGATCCTACATGAGGAGTAAGTGCACAGTGACTCCTGTTGTTGACTTTACCAATTGACACTCCTGTCTATGGCATCAGTAATCTCCCTATGCTCCAGTCATGAGTTTCCAAGGCTATGGAAGCCCTCTGAGTTCTCTGATTCTTATCTTGTTTAGACAAGGTCATAGTCAAAGTGGAGGTTCTCTCCTCCCTTCAGAGAAAAAACAGAAAAATTTAACAATTTTATTCAGAGATTTCAATGCTACTTTCTCAGAAACTGATAGCACAAGTAGGCAGAAAATCAGTATGAAACAGAAGACCTGAGAAACACTGTCAACTAACTTGTTTTAATGACATTTGTGAACCAGGACACTCAACAGTAGAACATTCTTCTTAACTACACCTGGAATATTCACCAGCTAGACTGTATGTATTCTGGGCCATTCATAAAGGCTCAATAAATTCAAGAGGATGAAACCATAGAGAAAATACATTTTGACTGTAATAAAAGTAAATCAGAAACCAATAATAGATTCCTGAAAATTAAACAACACAAGCATAACTTAAGAGTTAAGAAAAAAATACAAAGATAATGAAATACATGTGTAAAATGTATATTTTTATATATCATTTTATAAATATACATGTACATACATGAAAAGTTGGAAGTTTAATTCACATTTGAGTTTATTTGAAATTAAAGGAATTAGAAGAGTTGAAGTGACTGATTTCTATAGGAAAAACATGATAATCATGTTATTGCTCTGTTAGCTGCAAAATGATCCTTATAAGGAATTTAATTCCTAGCAGAAACAAAATATTCCAAAAACACAAAAGCAGGTTTTTGTTAATCTTTAAGCTTTTCAAAGTGATAGACCAGGTAGTATGTTATGGGTTATTTACTTAAGGAACAAGGTTCACTGAACTCTTGGTTGCAGGCTTTCGTAGGGGAAGAACATTGCAGCAGTGACCATCAGTTTAGAGCGTGAAAGACCCAAGAGAAGCATTGTAAGGGTCTTAGGTTTCTGAAAGAGACGGCCAGATGTCAGCCTGAGGAGCAGGCGTTGTCTACTTTCCATCCTGGGTAGAGAGCATTTCATGAACAAGATAGTAAACATATGGGATAAATTACTGGGAAAAGCAATTGAAGGAGAGCATAGAGGAGTTCAAGAGACACCCAGGCTTGTTTCTGGAGGATGAGAATTGATGAGTATTGCAGGAAAGCAGGAGGACTGGACTAAGTTCTGCAAACAGAGTAGTTATGTGAGAATTTGTTCTGATGTGCATTTTGTACATTTTTACACATTTTGCAATCTGTATTTTAAAGAACATGCCCTTGTCCAACTCCCACCCCCCCAACACACACACACACACACACACACACTCACTCACTCACTCACACATCCCTGTGGATCTCCCAGATCTTTTACAAACAGTCCCTTTTCTATTTCTCTAAAATTGTGAGGACTTCAGCTTTACCTATATGTTGCTACCCAACCTCCACTGTTCCAATTGCTATCGTGGCTAAATCACCTAGTGTTTGGCAAAACATGGGGAGGATTTGAGATTCTTTGTGACTCCCTTTGAATTATGTTTTGAAGCATTTTCAAATTGTCTAGGACAATTTTGTGACAATGTACTCTCATCACAGGATAAAGGAGAAGTTTTGAGTTGTCTCCTGTTTCTATTATGTTCTGCAGATCTTCATTTAAGGCCAGTTTGACGTAGCTAATTTTAAAGTTCTTTGCAATGCTGACTCTACAGCTCAGACACCAGAGAGAACTAGCTTATAAACTTTTATTTAATTGACAGAGAAAACAAACCCAAGTGTGGGTGATGTAATCTTTCACAGCTACCACTGCCTGGACATTTCTACTCTTCACTTCTGAAGTTTAACTATGAGGCAAGTGAAAGTAGAAGTATTTCACTGTCTTTTGGAGCACAATTGATAGCACACAACAACCTTTTAAAGTATATCCCAAAGTCTAAACTCCATGAAGTAAATGTTCCCAAGGTTATCTGCATGGCAATTCATGATTAGCAGTAATTATTAGAAGTTAACATTTTCCTCTGGAGAAGATGAACTTAGTGTTAAAAGGAATACAGAGGACTTTTTTTATGAATAGAAAGATAGATTAGGATAACTTAAAACTTTTGAAGAAACACAAAATCAAAAGATAAGTTCATTTTGCTGCAAAAAGATGAAATCTATGCATAGTTTTTTCATAATATGCTTTTTCATGAACTTTGAACATGTCTCACATGAACAGATTTAAACATTTTTGTGCCAAAGTAGACTTATCTTTTGATTCCACTTTCCACAAACATTTGGACGTATCCTTGAATATGCAGAGCTTTTTATGGCCCTAAATTTAGACAACATGAACAAGATTAACAAATATAAATACACAATTTTCTTTATTTCAGCCATCCAAAGAGAACAAGACTGTTACTATAAACTCATGGGTGCATGTTTCCAGTCTTGCTTGTTTCTCTTCTTTCACAAAAAAAGGGGGTCATATTGGATGTTGCTTTTGTAATTGGCTTTGGTTTCATTTAACAATATTTTGAAAGCATTTTTCCATCTCATTAATAAGTAGGATTCTATTTTAAGTTTTAATGAGAACTAGTTTTCTTTGAGCAATTTAATGATTCTTCATTGTTGAAAATGATTGTATGTTGTATAGCAAAAAATCCTTGAACATCTGTGATTATTATTTTTTGGTTAAATTACTAAAAGCAATGTAGTAATGTATAGGCAAAAGTTGCTAAAATGCTTTTCATAAAAATTGCATAATTTCACTCTCATGGCATGTGTGAAAGTAACACAAATGTTAGTTCAAATTATTTTAAAAACATGTTTGCTGGAACTGGTGCTGTGGTGCCAGCATCCCATATGGATACTGATTCAAATCTGACTTCTCTACTTTGAATCTAGCACCCTGCTAATAGACTAGGAAAGCAACGGAAGATGGCCCAAGTGCTTTGGCCCTGCACCCACATGGGAGACCTGGAAGAAGCTCTGGGCTCCTGGCTTTAGATCAGCCCAACTCCAGCTATTGTGGTCATTTAGGGAGTAAACCAGCAAATGGAGGACCTCTCTCTGTCTCCCCTCTTTCTGAAGCCTTACCTCTCAAAAAAATAAATAAATGTTATGAAAAGAATAAGTAAATATTATGAATAAATCTTTTCATAAGATTTATTTATTTTTATTTATTTGAAAGGCAGAATTATAGAGAAAGTGGGAGAGACAGCATGAGATCTTCTATCTGCTGATTTGCTCTCCAAATTGCTGCAATGACCAGGACTGGGCCAGGCCAAAGCCAGGAGCTTCACCTGGGTCTCCCATGGGTACAAGGGCCCAGAGATTTAGGCCATCTTCCACTGCTTTCCCAGGCGCATTAACAGAGAGCTGGATCAGAACTAGAGCCACTGGGTCTTGAACTAGTACCCATATGGGATGCCAGCATTGCAGATGGAGGCATAACCTTCTAAGCCAGTCCCAGTAAATAAATCTTAAAAAAAAAAAAAAAAAAAAAAAGTTGCTAGTCTGTTGGGGGTGTGTGTGTTAACAAATTAACTGTTCCTATCTGTGTCCACTTTTTAATTCATTCTCACCAGAACTTTTTATATACTATGTATTTTTTTCTTCTCAGTTGTTGACCTTTCAGATTTATTTTTGTTTGTTTTGGATACATGGAAGACTTGGCTTTGTATTTTCAAATGTAATCTTTTTATTTTTTTTTTTAACTTTGGAAAAACTGCCCACCCTGTTTATGCCTCTTTAATTGTTGATTCCACAAGCTCCATAATTTCTTAGATTTTTTCTTATCATTTATTTATGACACTATATATAAGGATGCTATTTGTAGTATAGGAAAAAATGTCACTCTCAAAGAAATTAAATAGAAATTTTGGCAAAAATTGAAAGTTTTATTTTTGTCATGCCTTCTCTTTTATATTAAAATAGCTATATTTAATAAAATGTGGTTGACTCTTAACTAAAAGTTCAAACATTGGAAATCTCTTCAATGACTGCTTTTCCAAATCAGCTTAATGTAACCTTTATATTGTAGCATTCTCATTTCTTATTGTTAAATATACCTTTTCCTGGACAAAGCAATAATTCTTATATCTAATTACAAAATCTAAAAAAGATTCAGGTTGACAGCTCTGATTTTACGTTTCTCCACTGTACACAAAACCTCTTAAAAGCATCTTAATAAGATATTAAATCATTAGAAAAGAGTGCAAAATCATAGTAAAGCAAACATTCATTTGCATTTGTTATGTGGTCTATATGCCTTGAAAGTTTATATTTAAAATAGCTTATGTTAGCACACCCATTTTATAGATAAAGAGACAGTTTTCACAGTTTGAATAACCTATCAAAGCTCACAAAACCAGAAAGTACTGGGGCCAGAAATGAGCCATTATAATCTGATTTCAAAATCCATACTTTTGAGTTCTATCTAATATGAGATTAACATTATTTCCCTCAGTTTTCTCTTGAACTTTGTGGTTTATAGCAATTATATCAATGTCCTGTGCTTCTGAAGTAAGTCAGGAGATAGGAATCATTTTGTTCTTTCTCTTCTGGATGAATACTATTTCTTGCTATCAGTTGAAATTATCTGCCTAGATAGTTAAGTTGTGAAATTAGTAAAGATAACTAATGTTAATGAAGATTGATGAGAGCTTTGATAATCTAAGATCAAAGGGTTTTTTTTCCCCTGAGAGTAAGAAGGTTCCATTATCATTTAGAGTAAGAATGATTAATAATATCAAAGATGTTTGATTTATACTTTAAAAAATTGGATCTACCACATGAACATGTGTTTATGACAGCTTGCTTTGTCATCTTATCCAAAGCCTTAAATCTACATGGCTTATGGGACTCGCCAATTAAAACAGCTACCAGTATCATGAATGGAAACGCCCAATTGTGCATAGGTGTGTTCCTGAGTACCCAGTTTCTCATGTCCACAACACCTCTCTGTAACCATCAATCCTCTATCAGATTACCCAGGCCTGTCTTTGGTTCACAGACACTTATCTGCAAGTCAACTGGGGTCTTAGAAGCTAGGTATCAGCTTATGCCATTTAGCACTTTGGTGTCTGCCTACAGAAAAGTAGCACGCTATAAACTGAGAAAGTGTATGATATTAATGAAGGGTCATAAAAGTGCCCTCTGGAGTGACAAAAGGCTTCATGTATGTGTATTCGTAGAGTGATTAAAACAGTTTGTAGAGAGATCTTTACAAGATTTGTAAGGATAGATAGCAACTATCCTCAGTACATGTCATTGCTCCATAATTTCAAATGAGATGCACTTTTAAAAAGTGAAATGTGTTGTTTATCCAAAATAATGTAACTACAGTTAATGTGACCCACTTGTCAATGGTAAATAAAAATTAAAGGAGACAATTGTTTTGGACAGAGTTCCTGCACTAGGCTCCTACAGACCAGAGCAAACCAAAATGGACTCGTACAAAATGTCACATAATCAAATGGAAGCTTTAAGGAAGTTGACAGATCCCCAAATAGATCAATTTTTTTTCCTGAAAACAAGAGATTCCAGTCTTGTTGAATCAGCATAAAAAGGAAATCTCTGCTTTAACCCTCACAAAAACAGTAATCCAAAGTAACTGGATGTTAGCTACCTCATTTTTTGTATTCTGTTTCCTTGTTCCCACCTAACAAACTCCACCATTTGCTATTGCCCAGTGAGAGCTCTCATTCTGTTTTATAGAGTGGAGGTTGCCTAGACTCATAAATTGTGAAGCCAAGCCAGTTGGATCTATAAGCAAATTTGTCGTCATTTTGTCTTTTGACATCAGGAACTTCCCCACAGTCAGTAAGGAGAAGTGGTCCTTTGTTGGGAACACTGTAGCTGATGCTCTTCTGCGACAGGCCTGGTTTTTGATTGGCATATTTCCACAAAATTAAGAATGCAAGAAACTGAACTTAAAGAACAAGTTTCTGTGACGCTAAACAGATGGAAATGGTATTTTAGATATACAGAACTTTCAACCATCATCATTTTTTAAAAGTATTAAAAATTTATGGAGTAAATGATAACAGGGCAGTTTGTTGACATCATTTACTATACATGAAGAAAACATGTGTTAAAGGGTAAGTGTCAGTGACAGTGTTCATTTGGCTCTTATGTCACCAACCCATTGTTTTCTCTAGCTGTCTAACCCTTCATTGCAATTTCAAACACTTCTATTTCAGTTTAGTAAACCTCTACTCAAGTAC
The DNA here is from genome assembly GCF_964237555.1 of Oryctolagus cuniculus. Classification (NCBI taxonomy): domain Eukaryota; kingdom Metazoa; phylum Chordata; class Mammalia; order Lagomorpha; family Leporidae; genus Oryctolagus; species Oryctolagus cuniculus. The sequence goes on from NC_091439.1 coordinate 56,016,907, forward strand.
TGAATTGATCTTCACTGATGAATTTAAATTCACACAAATCTGAGTCACTGAGCATGCCTTTGCATATACTTTTGGCAAACAATTTCTGTGCATGTGGCCATGCCCTGCACGGGTTACCAAACATGATGGGAGGACTTACTCTTTTTCCTCATTGTCTAGAGAAGAGCCTCTGATAAGTAACATCACTGTATAAAGTCCAGCTAGGCCTCGTTTTATGAACGCCCTGGACTTCCATGCCAACAACATTCATTTTACTGTTGTCTTATCCAGAATAATTTCAGAGGCTTTTCAGAAGGGCAGCTGATTTGCAGAAGAAGGCTTAGCTTTCCCAAGAGGAGGATAAACTGCCTGGGCTTTGTCTCGGTACAATCTCTTGGTATGAAGCTTTGGGGCCCAGACATCTTGGCTGCACATGTGCTGTACTCTGGTAATATGCACTTGAGACAATAATACAGAGACCCTGCAGCCCCTCTCCATTCCCTGACATTCTGCTTTAAATTGTTATGCCCTCCTTTCATGAAGAATAATGGGGTGAGTTTCCTTTGTTCCCCAACGCATGTCTGAACACCAAAATTTCACTATTCCTAGGTTAAAAAAAAAAGTCATATTTTAGGAAGAGAATTACACATATCATCCACTTTGTTCTAATGGAAGTTAGTCCTCACCTTAGAAAGTGTGTGTCATTGGTATTTGAGCAGACAGAAAAGTGAATGGAATCTCAGTGCATATTAGAGTCAGTCATTGGGGCTGGTGCTGTGGCTCAGAGGACCAAGTCACTTCTTGTGAGGCTGGCATCCCACACTGGAGCACCAGTTGAGTCCCAGTTGCTTCCTTTCCAGTCCAGCTTCCTGCTAATGAACATGTGAAAGTAGAGTAAGATGGCCCAAGTATTTGAGCCCCTGCCCATATGGGAGACCAAGAAGAGTTCCAGGCTCCTGGCTTCAGCCTGGCTCAACCCCAGCCATTGTGGCCATCTGGGGAGTGAGTCAATCAATGGAAGATACATCTTTCTATCTCTCCTTTTCTCCTTGCCTTTCTGCCCACAAACAAGTAAATAATACTAATAAAAATAAAATCAGTTATTAATTGGGAACAATATAATGACAATATAACTATTCACTGTCATTGAGGGAATTGATTTGAGCAGTATCTGAAATTTTATTACTTTGAACATTTTAATAAATCATTTTGTTACAATACTTGAAATTTTCAGCATATTGCGGCAATGTTCATGCTGAACTTAGTTTATTTGCAACGAAGTTTTGATGTGTTAACAATAAATGATAGTTGGGTAAATAAAAGTAGAATAAAATGAACCAGTTTTCTTTTAAAAATTTGAAGCAGTTAGACAAGGAAGAAATGTGACTAGTTGATTCAAATGCACAATTCATATTTAAGTTGATTTGTACTTGTTTAACCATTGGAAGACTCTGCTTTGTTTTATCTAGTTTTTGAAAGATCTATTTTCAAATTTAGTCTTTATAATTTATCAGATGACGTAAAGAAAGGCTTTTGACTTTGGATGGAGAATTTGCAAACCAATCATCAACAATCCATATTTTCCCCCAATGAATGTCTGAAATCGTAACATTCTTAGACACATGGCAGGAAGTGTGTTGCCAGTGTAGTATCTTCATGCTGTGTGATGTAAACAATTTGATGAAGTTGATAGCTACCAAGCATAAGAACCTTGTGTCAAGTATTAGCTATTATTATGAATCATGCTAAGTCCCAAAGATATAGTGGCAAGAACAGGAACAGAAGATTCCTATGTGAGCAAATAGGAAACCATACATTCTCTTTGAAGAATCACTTTTAAACTTTTAGAGAAAGGAAAGTAAAAAAAAAGAAAAAAGTCATGGTATAAGTGAACTTGAATGTTTGAGAGGATTACGGTGATGCATTTCATGGTTCTCTTCTAATGGAACTCAGTGTCTCTGCCAAGCAAGTGTAATGGAAATGAGGAAAGTTGAATCCAAGGGTCAGTCTTGGGAAACCTCAGCTCTTCTGGCAGAGGCTGAATGAAGGCTTGTTTGACTCATCAGCCCCAAATACTGTCTCCGATCCATCATGTGCCTGTGGTTTGGATGGGTTTCCTTTTATATTTTTGTGCAACTGTCAATGGAGAAAGGGAGAGCTCACTGCTCTGCACTGGAAGGATATTTTACATATGTAGAAAGATTTTTACAAACCCTAGTAGACTGCAGTCATCATTCGTTCCCTTATTTACTTATTGTTTCATTCATTCAGCATACATTTGTTGAAGCTCTGTTGTTTTCCTGGTACTGTGCCACATTTATTTTTCAAATTTTATTTACAAATTTTTATTTCTTTTTATTTTCTTTGAAAGAGAAATGTCCCATCCACTGGTTCACTTCACAAATGACTACAATAGTCAGATCTGGGTCAAACAAACGCCAGGAGCCTGGAGCTCCATTGGGATCTCCCAAGTGGGAGGCAGGGACCCACAAACTTGGGCCATCCTCTGCTGCCTTCCCAAGATGTGAACTAACAAGAAGCTGAATTGGAAGCAGAGTAGTTAGGACTTGAATCTAATTTGAGATACAGATGTCTTATGTGACAACTGCTGTGTCAAATGCCTGCCCCATGACAAGGCATGGAACACTGCATACACTAGGGCCTTTGAAATTATGGTTTCTTTTATTTGTTGGGGCTGTTTCCCAGCTAAAGTTCTTAATGGTTAAAAACAACTTTGTCATGAGAAGTACTGAAAGAAATCAGTATTGCTGATATGATTTAGAAAAAGGAAAAGGCTTTTGGTGATAATTTTTGCTTTTAAATGACATATAAAATTGTACCTATTCGGGTACCAGGTGATGCCTCAATACGTGCATGCATTGTGTAATATTGAATTCAGGGTAAACATATCCATCTCCTCAAATATCCAGCACCTCCCCCGGGGTAAAAACATTCAAATTGCTGATGATAATTTTGCAGTAACAAAAATGTTGTCATCCAAATTGCATTAAGAGTGAGTGTAAAACATGCTTTTAAAAATTTTGGTGCCAAATGCTTTTCCTTAGATCATATTATTTTTCGGAATTCTTTTCTAGTCCTTAGACCACAGTTTTTTATTTTTAAATCCAACTTTGGCTGTGTGCATTTTTTAAGAGGAAGGATTAAGTTAGTGAAGATGTCAAAATATTTTTAGCTGCAATCCATTAAAACATTAATCTAAAAGGGGAGCAGAGGGAATGTGATCTTTAGTTTTAGTTTGTAATTTTCAAAGTGTTAGTAAAGTCGTGTCGGATAGTTCTCCTTTAAGTTGTCATCTGAGCTCAACATGTATTTGAAAGATCATTTAAGTTAATACTTCTTTTGTTTAGGCCTGGAGCAACAAGTAATATGCAGTGTAACATTTCCCAGTACAAATAGAGAAGTGACTGTCATTTCATTTGATTTTGTAAAATGGTTAGTGAAGATGGAAAGGCATTTTTTCTAACAATAGCTCATTTAACCTTCACCTAAAAGATTGTTGTGCCCCTACCCTCACTGCTGCATTCTACAGATGAGGAGCCTGAAGCTCACACAGGTTGAGTTGCTCAAAGGCTGAGACTTCCTGTGCCAAGTGATGTGTTCTTTTTCAGTCTTATGTAGCTACATCCAAGAAATCTTGGAAAGTAATAAAAATCCAACCATCCTCTAGAGTGGTTTCATAGACGTTGTTGCTTACCTTTGGTTATAAAAATTCACCTTTTTTTCTAATTAAAAGAAAAAGAAACAAGTTTTAGCAGTAACATTGAATTCATTTTTTAGTCTGAGTATCTTAAAAGTCAGAGTAGCTTCTAAGAGTATTGGGAGTTAAGAGAGAATCTTTAAGACTGCTTAAAGTCTGTTCTTTGCTGAATGTGATACTGATTTCTATGTCTGGTGTGGGTCGTGTGTGTGTGTGTGCATGTGTGTGTTTTAAATTTTTTTCGGGCTGTGTGTCTCTGTCTCAGATCTCATTGTGGGCCAGTGGTAATGACCTTTGTCTTATGGTCACTTTGCCTGGGTCACAAATAATATTCTTTATTGCATTAGAGGGCTATAAATTTTGGTGATCCCCAGCTGAGTTTTCACCAGTCACCTCGAGGTGAAAAGCTCAGCATCACATTACGGCTTCCCTGGGCTGTCATCCGTTGCTCAGGACTAACATGTCATAAATGTTTTAAGAGTCTGCATCTTTCAGCATCAGACTTGGTTCTAATCTGAGGCATCTAGCACTAGCTCACATCTCAATGAGTCCTGGACAACTTGGCCCCTGCACTCGTGTGTTCATGCAGAGCATCCAGGCTCTTCAAAATAAGTAGTGGCTGGCCCTGGCCTACTTCAAATTAAAGTGGATTCCCTCTGAGTCAAGCATTAAGGACAGTAATATTGGACAGGGCTTTTTCCCACCCAGAGTGTTATTAGTGAGACATGTGAGCCACTACTGTGCTCATAAGCAGGAAACAGGGGAGCTGTCCTGGAAATGCTTTAGTTGACTTCCTGAAGAATTCTCAAGGAGTGATAGACGCTCTTGAACCCTCTGTTGCCACGCATCATAAACTGTTAAGTGTTCTGGGTGAATATACAAAGACAGACGCATATACACACAGACTGTTTAGATAAAAATAACTTTTAAGTAACAACATCGGCCATTTTAGGACTGTTGAGGATTATGTTATATAGACCAAGGTCTAGTAAGAGCCATTTGGATATTTATAACAACTTTTGTGAGCCATAAAAATTATCAACTTCAAGATTAGCCTACTATAAATTTATTGAATTTCGAGTCCTGCTTGCAGTTGCCTTGGCAGGGCCAGCCCAGATGATTTTTGGGCTTATATGGCCCATGGGCTGGACATTCACCACCCATGATATAGACAATTGATGCAGTGGTTTTGAAAATAAAGGGAGTTCTTTGGACTCAGGAAGGTAGTGAAATGAGTTTGATGGCATCTTGTATAGTGATGGGATTTGGAGGGACGAGGAGAGGGAAGGGTATTCATGAGCATAAATACAGGGGGCAAAAGCAAAAGCCTTGGGGGTAGCTGGGAGACCTAACTGTAGATAAAAGTTACAGGCGGTGAATCAAGGCCAAGGAAGTAGACGTGAAGGTTATAGCCGGATTATGGAAGCCTTTGGATACCAAGCTGATGATTAGACTTCTTCCTGAAGCAGTTAAAACACTTCCACTAACCGTGTAGGGGATTCTTTCTCTTCTAGGAGGTGTTGCCAATTTGTGTTTTTGTCCTTCACAGTAGGAGAAAATAGAAGAAAGCTAGAAAATTTATATTCTTTTCTCATACATAGAAAATATAGGCTGTGCTGAAAAGAGATCCTTCCTCAGAACATTTCATTTTGAAAGTTTTTCTCTTTGTTCACTGTAAGCTGTAAATATTAGCAACCTTGATTTAACTTTGGTGAAGTGCATTCAGCTGTTAAAGATGTCAATCACCAATGCTGAGTCCAAAAGACAGTCTCTCAAGTTGTTCCATCAAATCATGCTGCTCCCTGTAGTTCTCAATGATGTTAATTCAGAAAATAAACTTCCAAGTGAAATTTCAAGCTGGCATGTTCTACTTAGCATTCTAACCATTAAGTAAATGTGTGAAACCTGAGTGGCAAGGAAGGTTTTTGTGTTTTAAACAAATAGTACTTATAAGTATATTATCTTTAATGAGACACTTAGACATAACATACCTGCATTTCAGCACTTGCGAGCAATCTGTTTAGTTCTGGTGGTTATAAGTTCTAGAACTGTATATTTTACATTTAATTTCTGAAAACACTTTCCTAGTTTGTTAATAGCTTCTTGAATTTTTGATAAATGCAATAAAATGATTGATGACAGATAGTTTCCACCATGTTTCACTGACAAGAGAAGTCATTTACCAAAGAGGAAAAGATTATTATAGGAAGGTAAAATATAGAAGGGGATGAAGAAAATCTAACAAAGAAACAGTAGAAGCTAGAAGTACAGATTAAACATTCATGAATAAATTACCAAAGGCTTGTTAAAGAAGGTGTTATATAAAATTATCAGTTCTCTATGCTTTTTATAGTTTAAATTTACCACTTTAAATTTAAAACCTATTTAGAGAAAAAGTTAGTTTGCCTAAAAAACAATTTCAAATTATTCTGAAATGGAGTAATTTTATATGTATATACGTTATATTCTGAAATAGAAGTGTTTTACATTTCTGTGTAATGAATTTTATAAGCTCAAACTTCCTGCAGAATTTATAGTGCTTCATATCTATGTCACTTGAGTTGAATTTTCAGACAAAATACCTATTCAGCAATTAAACTTCAAAATGTGCTCAAGTTACCTAGTAAGTTTAACTGTTCTGAATGCTTCAAGTACGTACGCAAAGACCTGACTTCATTCTTCAAATAGGAATTGAAATGAAGATGGCCTTTGCATTTTTTTCAAAAAAAGTAACTGTAACAGTTATTCCATAAGAAATTACTTGCAAGCACTTTTGAATGCTCCACTTAGTAGAAAGGAAGTGAAGCTAACACTTGCTGAACATGGATGTTGCTGTGTACCTTCTTCACAACCTGTGATGCAGACAGTCTAGTGAAGAATTTGAAGATCAGAGGTGAAAGGAACGTCCCTAAAATAAACTGAAGTCATTTCATTGGAAAAACTCTTTCCTGTGTTTGTTTGTTTGTTTAAATAAGTCTGTCTCTGTGGCCTTCTACTACTGAATTTTGCTCTGGAGGAGGGGGAGAGCAGTCTGATATGATTTTGATCTCTCTCAGAAATAACTTGTTCTTTTTACCAGGTGATTAGATAGGCTGTCTTCAATGTGATTAGGTTAAATCTTAACCCTTTTTCTTTTTTTTTTTTTTTGCAATCTACATAATTTTTCTGCTAGGATACTGTCCCCTTCATTCTCTTGTCAAAACCACCACTGAGGGGCAGGTGTTTAGCCTAGTGGGAATGGCAGTGGATAGAGAGACGGAGAGAGAGTGCTTCCATCCACTGGTTCACTCCCCAGATGGCTGCAATGGCCAGGGCTGGGCCAGGCCAAAGCCTAGAGCCAGGAGCTTTTTCCAGGTCTTCCAAATAGGTAGCAGGGGCCCAAGAATTTGAGCCATCTTCTGCTACTTTTCCCAGGCACATTAAGCAGAGAGCTGTATCAGAAGTGAAGCAGCCAAGAATCAAATTGGTACGCATATGGAATGCTGGTGTCACAACCAGCAGCTTTATCCACAACGCACAACACCAGCTCCTGACTACATGATTTTTTTTTTCAAAGATTTATATATTTATTTGAAAGTTAGAGTTACACAGAGAGAGGAGAGGCAGAGAGAGAGAGAAAGAGAGGTATTCCATCCAATGGTTCACTCCCCAATTGGCTACAATGGCCAGAGCTGCACCGATCCAAAGCCAGGAGCCAGGAACTTCTTCCCAGTCTCCCACATGGGTGCAGTGGCTCAAGGGCATGGGCCATCTTCTACTGCTTTCTCAGGCCTTAGCAGAGAGCTGGATTGGAAGAGGAGCAGCTGAGTCTCAAACCAGCGCCCATATGGGATGCCGGCGCATCAGGCCAGGGCATTAACCCGCTGCACCACAGCACTGGCCCCTTTTTTTATTTATTTTTTAAAGAAATAACCACCCACTCTGTATCCCATATTTTAATTCTCTGAATAGTGTTTTTTTTTTTTTTTTGACAGGCAGAGTTAAACAGTGAGAGAGAGAAACAGAGAGAAGGGTCTTCCTTCCATTGGTTTACCCGCCAAATGGCTGCTACAGCCGGCACACTGTGCAGATCTGAAGGCAGGAGCCAGGTGCTTCTTCCTGGTTTCCCATGCAGGTTCAGAGCCCAAGTACTTGGGCCATCCTCCACTGCCTTCCCGGGCCACAGCAATGAGCTGGACTGGAAGAGGAGCAACCGGGACAGAATCCGGTGCCCCAACCAGGACTAGAACCCTGAGTCCCGGCCCCTCAGGCGGAAGATTAGCCTAGTGAGCCGCAGCACCAGCCTTCGTAGTATTTTTTCGTTATTGAGTATTTTCTTTCTTTCTCCCATTCAAATGCAGATCTCCTGAGGTTAGAAAAACGGACTTATTTAGGTAAATTTTGTGCCTGGAACAGTACTTGGTTATTAACAAATATTGTATGTGTGTAGTTGTGACTCATTCATTCATTCACTGACATTGATGGAATATCTATTTTATGGGCACAATGGTAATTTCATGAGACCAAGTTGAATGTGATAAGGTCCCTGTCTAGACATGTACAGATATATGTGGGACAGGGCAGACAAAATAAATGAACCATTTTACTACAGTGTGATTCTTATGGTAATAGAGGTACCTACCAGTGTTTTTATTCAAAGAATGAAGATCTTAGATACAGTCCTTGAAAATACTAAGGGGTTGATTTTTAAAGTTACTAGTGTTTTTTATAACTGACTTAATTTTTACATCTTCATTGCAATCTACATAAAACAGAATTGGACACTGGTTCTGGATCTGTCTCCAAATTCTAAAGAGTGAACGTATGGAACCGGTCCTGTGACACAGTGGGTTAATTCTTCTGTGGCGCCAGCATCCTGTATGGGTGCCAGCTCTAGTCCCGGCTGCCCCTCTTCTGATCCAGCTCTCTGCTGTGGCTTGGGTGGGCGGTGGAAGATGGCCCAAGCACTTGGGCCCCTGCACCCATGTGGGAACCTGGAAGAAGCTCCTGGTTCCCGACTTTGGATCAGCTTAGCTCCTGCCGTTGTGGCCATTTGGGAATTGAACTAGTGGATGGAAGACCTTTCTCTCTGTTTCCCCCTCTCACTGTCTGTAATTCTGCCTCTCAAATAAATAAAGCCTAAAAAAAAATAGTACCCCACTACTCTTCTACCATTAAATCCATTATTCTTTTTCCAGTGGACAGGGGAGACTGATTTGACATACATTTCATGACCTCTGTAGATAGTAAATATGAAACTTAGCACAGTGCCTGAAACATTGCTGTACAATAGATGGGAGCAGTTATCAAATGTACCAAAAGTAGTAGTTCATGAATAGGCAAAATTTTTCTATATTTAGTCCTCTTGTTTGTTCCTTTCCAGGGACTCTGCCAAGGTGGACTTTTCTCACTTAGGCAGCTTGAAGGCTCTATTTTTGGACTAAAAAAAAAAGGGAAAAGTAAAATTTGGTCTTGTTTAATAATTTCTGCATATAAAACACAAGACCGTTAAGGAATAAAACACCATATACTTATTATGAATCACATTCAGGGTGAAATCTTTATTTGCAAGCTGGGAATTGTTTTATATATATTGATTGAAAATAATCCAGGCTTCTCACTACTAGAAGGTTTTAAGAGTTTATGGTTTCATGTGGACTTTTAAAACATGAATTGGTTCTTGTGACTAATATGTGATCTTGCAACTTGTACTCTCTCAGAGCCACTGAATTGAAACTCAGTTCAGTTTCTGCCATATTTGGCTTCAGAACCTTGAACCATGTCCCCCTGTCTGCTCTTCATTATGCTCCTACTTTAATTCTTAACAAATTCAGAATTATTTTAGTCATATAATATTAGAAGCATATACATATTAAGTTGAGAAAAGATGTTTCCCATTTTTGCTCACATCCAATTCTCATTTGGGACCTTCAAATTAAATGTATAGCTTGGTAGGTTAGAAAAAAAAATTTTTCTAAACATCATACCGATTGATATTATAAAATCTAGAAAATAAGCCATAGGTATTACAACTAACTTTGACAGTTGCAGATTATGTGAAATATTTGTGACACTTCAGCTAAATTTCATGATATATATCACTGTACCACATGCCTAGTAATAGGTATTTTTTTGAATGAATAAGATACATTTCCTTTTTTTTAAAAGATTTTTATTTATTCGAAATACAGAAATACAGGGAGTAGAGACAGATAGACAGAGAGAGAGAGAGAGAGAGAGAGAGGATCTTCCATCTGCTGTTCACTCCCCAAATGGCCACAACGGCTGGAGCTGAGCTGATCCAAAGCCAGGAGCATCTTCTGGGTCTCCTACATGGGTGCAGGGGCCCAAAGACTTGGGCCATCCTCTGCTGCCTTCCCAGGCATTAGCAGAGAGCTGGATTGGAAGTGGAGCAGCCGGGTCTCAAACCAGCACCCATATGGGATGCCAGCGCTGCAGGTAGGGGCCTTAACCAACTGCGCCACAGCACCAGCCCCAGGATACATTTTCTTTTAAAGGTATCCAATCTAGCGTACCCTGCCTTGACGAACACCTATGCAGGGTGCTGTATAAGATGCTTTCCAGAAATTAAACTCAACTCAATGTGTTAACCAACATTCTCAAGGATTGGAAAAGATTGATAAGATTAAACTTATATAAAATAAGAGTAGCATAAGACCTGCCTTCATGTCAATAATTTTTTGAAGATTTATTTTATTTATTTGAAAGGTAAAGTTAACACAATGGGTCCTCCATCCTCTGGTTCACTTCCCAAATGGCTGCAATGGCTGAGGCTGAGCCAGTCTGAAGCAAGGAGCTAAGAGCCTCCTCCAGGTCTCCTACATGGGCCCAAGGACTCAAGCCACCTTCTGCTGCTTTCCCAGGCACATTAATAGGGAGCTGAATCAGATACGGAGCAGACAGGGCTCCAACTGATTCCCACATGGGATGCTAGAGCTCCAAACCTAACCCACCAAGCTACAACACTGGCCTTGTCAATAATTTTTGAAATTTCATTTTAGGTTTTAAATATATATGCATGTTTTTGAGAATGTATTTCAAAAAAGAAAACTTAGAGTCCATTCATTACCACAGCAGTTTCAGAGTATTAAATAACTCTGGTCCTAACTTTTTGGATGTCAGTCAAGTTGTTTTTAAAATATAATTATATGAATGGTGTATAGAATGAGGCTTAAATAATAGAACAGTGTATACCTCACTCCACTGCAGCTATTTGATCCAGTTTTTACTATAATGGGAATTGCAATTATTTGAGAAAAAGTAAAGATGAGATACAATATTCAGAGAGCAATAAATGTTTGAGTTATATACATTCCTATGTTTATACTGAATGTCTGCATTTAATAACAGAGCTGATTAAAATAAAAAGCAAAGTCAGGCATTGTGGTTTAAGCCGCTTCTTGCAATGCCAGCATCCCATATTGGAGTGCTAGTTGGAGTTCTGGCTACTCTGCTTCTGGTTCAGCTTCCTACTAATGCATTCTGGGAGACAGTGGATGACTCAAGTCCTTGGGTCACTGCCAACCTTTGTGGGGCATACAGAATGGAGTTCTGAGCTCCTGACTTCAGAATGGCCTAGCCCTGACTGTTGCAAGCTTGTGGGAAGTAAACCAGTGTATGGAAGATATCTCTCTCCTGTGCTCGCTCACTCTCTCACCTTTCAAGTAGATGAAACATAAGTAAAAACATTAAAAGAATAAAAACAAAGGCAATGGGCAGGCATTTGGCATAGCAAAAAGTAGACGTACACAACCCACACGGAGGTGCTGGGGTCCCCACTCTGCTCCCTCTTCTAGCTTCCTGCTAATGTTTACCCTGAGAAGAAGCAGATGATAGTTCAACTACTGACCTACCACCAGACCGAGTCCCAGGCTCCCGGCTTTGGCCTGGCTGAGCCCTGACTGTTGCAGGCATCTGGGGAGTGAACCAGCAGATGAGAGCTACCGTGCTCTTTATTCCTCTCCCTTCCTCTCTCCCCTTTTCCTCAAATTATTTTTTTAAAAGGAAGAGAGAAACAAAGTAGTATTCCTTCCTTAGTGTGTAGTGACAGCTCAGTGAGTAATGAGCATTTTTAGTAAATCTAAAGTGGTCAAATAAGGCCGAGGCAGAGGAGCCCTGGATGTTAAAGGGATCTTTGTGTATCATGGGTGAATGTGTTTTTGCTTTGTGCATGTAAGTTAGCGCACCTCCATCTTTCAGGTGCAGGTGGCACTTGGCTCATTTCAGAGAAGGCAGCTAGATTTCAAGGCCTCACTTAGGCAGTGGTGGTTTTCATTTGGGGGGGGGGGCGGGGAGGACAGAAAGACATACAGAGAAAGATTGACAAGGGAGAGCATTCCCCTCTGCTGGTTCATTGCACAGATGCCTGCCATAGAGCCAGGAGCTGAATAAAAGTGTCTCCCGTGTAGTAGCAGGAACACAGCTACCTGAACTATCACTGCCGCTCCTGGGGTCTGCATCAGTAGGAATCCAGAATCAGGAGCATGAGGTGGGCATTGAACCCATGCACTCCAACATGGGACACAGGTGTCTTAACCAGTGTCTTAATTGCCATCCCAGATGTCCACCCCAGGCAGTGGTGTTTCTAAACCTGATTCCATTTTGGTGGAGTAGAGCGGAGGGAGATTGGGGGATGGGTACTACAGTTAAATTTCTGGGTTTTGGGAACTAACCCCTTTATTGCTCAGCTCTGTCAAAAGGGTTAGTGCAATTCTAAGGCTTCTTGTGTAGGTTGCTTCTCTCAATGAGTTTCTTCTCTCTTTTTTTTTTTTAAACTAAAAGAAGGAATAATGCCACAGCATGAATTAACAGTAGCATTGTTAGGGCTGGGATTCAGTCTTGGCTCATGGGTTACTTGAATGTTGTGTCTCCACATGCTTCCTGGAACATTTTGCCCACATACTGGGTTGTTGATAGGCAGGTCCTATTCAGCCCCCAGTGTCCTCACTTTCTGAGAAGGGGTTCTACACAGGCTGTGTGACAGCAGGTGTCGTATTATTCACTGTCTGTTGACTCTTTTCTTGTCTTCCCCCCTGTCCCCTACTGGTCCATATAATACTTGTACTGTGCATTGTGTTGGAGGTCCTGTTATTTAGCTTATTTGTGATATTTTGATAATGTGTGAGGCACTTTCAAAAAATGTTCAACCAACTTCACAGATGGGGGTAAAAGGAACTCAGTGCACAGAAAACACAGCTTTCCTAGGCTTCTAGGAGACAAGGGAATTCTTTTAAGAGTCAATTTTATTTGAATAATCAGATGTAGGTACTGAATAATTTTTAATGGTCAAATAGTGGGTGATGTTGTGACTCATGAGTTTAAACACCAGTTGCAACACCAGAATCCCACATCAGAACAACCATTTAAGTTCTGGCAGCTCCACTTCTGATCCAGTTCCCTGCTACTGTGCCTGGAAAAACAGCAGATGAGTCCTGAAGTTCTTGGGCCCCTGCCAACCACATGGAAGACCCAGATGGAGTTCTAGCCTCCTGACTTTGGTCTGGGCCAGCCCTGGCTGTGGCTGCCATCTGGGGGAGTGAATCAGCAGATGGAAGATCCCTGTCTCTGTTTCTTCCTATCTCTTTCTGTAACTGACTTTCAAATAAATAGATAAATCTTTTTAAAAAATATTATATTAAAGACTACTAGACATTTAAAAAAATAAGGAATAATGCTGAAGTCAACCATTTGGCAGGGTATAACATTATTTCTTATTTACAAGCATTAAAAGGGTTCTTGTAATGAAATCAGGAGGACTGATTAGTGAATAATCTGTATCACTTTTCTATTTACTTTTGACTCATTTTAATGTTATAGGGTCTAAATGCTACCATGAAGATCTCAACATGAATCATTTCAAAGCAAAGATAAGAGGGAGATTATCTGGAATATAGTCCTTTGGGGCTGATTTTCCCCATGGTTCTTCCAGCGTTATCATCATTACTAGACAAATTGGCATCAATTCCTTTAGTTTTATGGATGTTGAGAGTCAAACATGCAACATATGTTTTAATTTACAAAGTAAGATTCCTTTTCTCTTTTGGTACTAGACCATTTTTGAGTTGAACACTCAGCATCCTTTGGCCAGTATGTTAATTATGCATTATTCATAATGAAAGGTTCAAATTTGTTATGCTGCAACTGTTTAGCCTTTAACAAATGACTCTGATAGGTAACACCCAATTTTAAGTAAATAAAGAACAGCAGGAACTGAATTTCTTCTAAAAAATGTGTAGTACTGGGAGTTATTCTGGCAAGTTACCCTTCTACTTTAAGTCTAGAAAACTCTTCTGCTTTCCAAGACAGCTAATCTTTTAAGGGAGAGCATCCTCCTGGGGCCTCCCTAGTAGCTTCCACTCGATTACTCCTTTGTCCTACACTTTTCTCTGAAGTCAGTAAACTTTAGAGTAATTTCTACCTCATCATCATAAAATATATTGGGTGCATTTTCAAGGTTAAGGATTCTTGACTGTGGTTGTTTATTCTTTTAACAAATACTTAGCACTTCTGTGTAATAGGCAGTGTTTCTGGTACTTGCAGCATAAGAGAAACACACTCACTTGGAACATTCACGGAGAGTTAGCAAGTTAGCTTTGCTGAATGCCAAATAACCAAATGAAACAGAGGGAAATAAGGTTGGAAATATGGTACATATTGGAGAGAACCATGAATGCTGTATTAAAGAATGTGCATTCTATCCCTCAACACCTTTTGTGCAGTGGAAATATATAATCAGAGATGTTTGAAAGAAATATTAACAGCAGTATATAGAATGTATAGGAGAGGGGCAAGACTGGAAAGTTCGGAATTCACTTTGAAATGTCACAGTTGTCCAGATGAATGGAGCTGAAGACCTGATGTGGAATAATTGAAAGAATGAACGAGTACAATATATATTTCAGAATAGACACAGAGGAAGGGAAGTAGTAAAGTTTATAATAAGATTGAAACCTGAGAAGTGTGTGTTTTGACACAGCAGGTTAAGCTGCTATTTGGTATGTCCACATCCCAAATTGGAGAGCCTGGGATTGAGTCCTGCCTCAACTTTGCTTCAGATCCAGTTTCCTGGTAATGTTTGAGAGGCAGTAGATGATGGCCCAAGTACTACACACACATGTGGGAGATCTGGGTTGAGTTCCGAGCTCCTGTCTTTAACCTGGCCCAGGCCTGGCTATTGCTCAAATTTGGGCAGTAAAACAAAAGATAGAAGATACCTCTTTTTCTCTCTCCCTCTATGTTGCTCTGTCTTTCAAATAACACATTTTTTTAAGTTTTCATTAAAAAAAAAAAAAACAATAAGGACCTGAGAAACAGAGACTATATTATACTTACTATACTGCATGTGGGGGCAAGATAAATTCTGTTTCAGAATTTTGTGATTGAGGAATCTGAAGTTTCTGTAGGTGGACATAGAAAACAATTGGAAATTCAGCCTGGCATCTTGTAAAGGGCTCGGGGCTAACACTTTAAATGCAGGACCCAGAGTCAAGTAAAGATGGCAGTGCCCAGATTCCAGAGAATGTGATGAGGCCAGGACTGACCTTGGAAAACAGGTACTCTGTCCTGTAAGAGGTCTGGAGAGCAGTGTCAGGGAAGAATGGAGGAAGAATCAGGCTCTGTGGGGTCATAGTGGCCAAAAGAATGAGAAATGCCAGATGCCGCCATGAAGTTTAGAAATGAGGGGTGGACAATCCCACTCCTGGGAATTTATCCAAAGGAAATGAAATCAGTAGATGAAAGAGTTATCTGTACTCCATGTTTATTGCAGCTCAGTTCACCATAGAAATATATGAAATTAACCCAAATGTCCATCAACTGATGACTAGATAGAAATTATGGTAGATATACAGGATGGAATACTACTCAACCATAGAAAATGAAATGCTTTCTTTTGCAACAAAGTGAATGCAACTGGAAACCATTATATTTAGTAAAATAAGTCAGTCCCAAAAAGACAAATACCATATGTTCTACCTGATCTGTGGTAATAGAGTACCAAAAATGTACTGTTTTTTTCTTTTAATTATTTGTTGAACTCTTCACTTAGTGTAAGATTAATCTTATGAGTATAAAGTAAACTAAAAGTAGATCATTGTAAAAAGTAGCAAGGACTAAGAGAGGAAGGAGGAGGAAGGGTGGGTGTATGGGCAGGAGGTAGACTGGGTGGAAAATATCACTATGTTCCTAAATCTGCATACATGAAATACATGAAATTTGTAAACCTTAAATAAAAAAGTTTGTGTGTGGTTTTTTTTTTTAATG
Organism: Oryctolagus cuniculus; assembly: GCF_964237555.1. Taxonomy (NCBI): domain Eukaryota; kingdom Metazoa; phylum Chordata; class Mammalia; order Lagomorpha; family Leporidae; genus Oryctolagus; species Oryctolagus cuniculus. The sequence goes on from NC_091439.1 coordinate 56,032,865, forward strand.
AAGGCTGTAAAAAAAAAGACTTCATTGAATCTGGAAAGTTACTGATGACATTTGAGAAAGCTATTTCAAAATGGTAGAAATAGGGGCCGGCACCATGGCTCACTTGGTTAATCCTCCGCCTGTGGTGCCAGCATCCCATATGGGCACTGGGTTCTAGTCCCAGTTTGCTCCTCTTCCAGTCCAGCTCTCTGCTGTGGCCTGGGAAGGCAGTGGAGGATGGCCCAAGTGCTTGGGCGCCTGCACCCACATGGGAGACCAGGAAGAAGCACTTGGCTCCTGGCTTCAGATCGGTGTAGCTCCAGCCATAGCGGCCATTTGAGGGGTGAACCAATGGAAGGAAGACCTTTCTCTCTCTCTCTCTCTCTCTCTCTCACTCTGTCTAACTCTGTCAAAAAAATTGTAGAAATAAAAACAATAATGCAGGAAAGAATAAGCCTTGGATAAAAATGTTACTTAGCATCATTATTTGAAAAATCAGAAGAATGTAAATAATATATCTCAGAAAACAAAGTAAAATCAAACAACCCAAAAAGCAGCCAGGTCGTTCTCAGGTGTGAAAAAGATGTATCCAAAGTACAAGGTTGATATTGCATTATAAATTCATCATGGTGGACCCACAGACTAAAATGGAATATTGGCATGGATACTGGGCATAAAAACCTGGTTTATGGTTCTTGCTTTAGTATTGCTAGTATAATAACATTCCAGAATAAATTCTCCAGAAATTCAATGTAATGCAAAACGTGGTTTAGGCTCCCCTGCAGTGTTAGAGACAGAACATGTGTGATATGAAAATAAACATGCTTCAGCCATCTGGGTCACCAGCAATTATCAAATCCTGAGAATTTACACTGTAAACTGTGTTATTTCTACTTTATATGGCTAGTCTCTCCTTTTTTCTAGAGCTAATTTTTAAGCAGTTTGATTTCTTACAGTGTTTGTATATTTCAGTTTTGCAAGACTGTTAATACTGTGGCTTTACTTAGGGAAAGGCACACCTCTAATTTATTCATAATTTTTTCCCAACAGCATTAGTTGAAAAAAATCTCTTCCCAACTCTGTATGAGGCACTAAAGAATCAAAGGGAAGAAGCTATGTTCCTCAACCTCAAGGAATTTGTAGCCCTGTACAGAAAGAGATGGAACAAATTAATAAAATCATCTATTATAGCCTTTAAGTCAGATATACATAATTTGAAAGGGATACAAAATAAGGAAACTGTACATTTTGTTTGTGGGCAAAGTCATCAGGAAAAATCTTTGAAGAGTTTATGGTATAAGGCAAATCTTAAAATATGAGTAATAGATTGCTCTTCCCTCCAAAACTGAAACCCACATGTGAAATTTTTTCTTTTAAGTTGTTTTTCTGTTGCAGAATATAAAAGAATAGAGGAAAGAAAAGAAAATTAATATAAAAAAGGGAGATGAGAATTATTCTTTATTTCCCTGTTAAATCTTTCTTTGTGAAAAATTTATTTCACAAACCTGCATACTCTCTATAGTTTTATATGCATAAAATTATTTTGTTTTATTAGGAAGATTATTGGTATTGCTATATTTTGGTCACATGGATATATAGAGAAGAAATGAAGCAATCTGGACTTATGGAGTAATACAAATTGTTATGTTTCTCTAAAGTTTGTTTTTCATTTTTTCAGCATTCTTATAAGTTTTCACAATCTCATTTTTTCGGTTTGCCTTTTAGAAACAGTAACTAAACAAACCAATTCATATAAGTAAGTCACAATGATGGCTATTGTGGAGTTAACAATATCAGAATTCTTAGACCAGAGTTCATAGCCAAATACTTGGGTTTGCTTCCCAGAAGGCCCTGTGATAGATGAATGCTTCCTTGTTTGAAAGTCCTATTACATTTTCATTACAATATTGGACTTTAAAAACTGCCTGTGTCCCTGAGAATGTTCTATTTTAGAAAAGACTATCAAATTTGTCTAAGATTTATTTATTTTGAATGAGTTACAGAGAGAAAGGAATATCTTCTGTCTGCTGGTTCACTCCCCAGATGGCCACAATGACTGATGCTGGACCAAGCAAAAGCCAGCAGCCAGGAGCTTCATCTGGGTCTCCCGCATGGGTGCAGGGCCCAAGTACCCGGGCCATCTGCTGCTGCTATTCTCAGGCCATTAACAGAGAGCTAGACCAGAAGTGGAATATGAAACAGCTGGAACATGAACCCGTGCTCATCTGGTTTGCCAGCATCACAGGTGGCAGCTTTACCTGCTATGCTACAATGCTGGCCTCCTCAAACTTGTTTTATATGTTGCAGTTTTCATAGATATTCTTGGCTCATATTACTGTATTTGTTCTAATAATATTACTTAAGAATCTTTTTTGGAAAAAACACATTTGTTCAAAATGTCAGTCTGAAAAGATGGTAACTTAGATGAGTTTGGGTTCACTAATGTTTATTAAACATTACAAATGTAAGAAACAACATGCAATTTCCTTTCATTTCTAATCTAAATAAACTTAGGCTAATTTTTGTCTATCCCATTCCTTTTTTCCTGTATAGAAGATCTAGAACATATTTCTTTAATGGCAGGCTTAAAACTCTGGCAGATGATAAGAACATTGAAAGCTAAGCCATCATATCTAGTATGGTAGATTGGAGGATACTGGTGCGTTTTTGCTGTCAAGCACAAAAAATGTATGAACCAGCTCATATCTGTGGGGTAAAGGAGATGCACACGTGAATGAAGATAGTATCTTGGGGAAAATTTATTGACTGCAGGAAATGGTTTTGAATTCTTGCAACCATGCTACTTACCAGCAGTGTGACCTGTGACAGATTACTTAGTCTGAGACATTTCCTTACCTGTGCAGTGTGGATGCTACTGTTCTGTTCAGAACTTTCATGAGAACCAAATGAGATAAATATATCTTCTAGCACAATACTTCACATATATTATGAGCTTAGTCATTTAAGGCAGTTAATTACAATTCAAATAAGAAATGATCACTAAAAACAGAGCATTTTGTGTTTAGGAAATAGTTGTAAAATTATGTGGTAAAAACACAATTTTATACAATTCTGACACAATTGTGATAAAGAAAAGACAGTTTTTGAGTTCAAATATATAAAGAACATAAAACATAGAACCTAATCTATGTACTTAGTACTTATTAGAACTCTGGGTTCAGTATCTTCATATTCACATAAAAAACATTGCTGCTTATCATTGTCCCTAGGATTAGTTTAGTGAATAATGTGTTTGAAAATTAAGCCTGTAAGCTGGATTTATTGAGCTGAAAAAAACAGAAGAGTGTTTGAGAAAGAACGGGTCAACTTTTGCAGTGAGATTTCTTTGTGTAGAGTTAGCACAAACCTGTGGAGTCCTAGCTGTGTTTTACCCCTTGCTTTTTGTATATAAACAACTTTTCTTTTTTCAATTAGGATTAACTCCTTTGGGTAAATATTTTATTACTATATTTATTTTTACTGTGTTTTCAAAATCCATAGAGAAATAGTTTAGTGTAGTGGATAACAAGCTAAGGTTCTAATACTGGACTTACTAGATTTGCTTCGCAGGTCTGCTACATAGTTAAGAGGTTGGTTCTTTGTGCTCTGGTGTTCTTACTGGGAAAATGGGGATAATAACAGTATCTATCATATACCATGGATGTAAGTTAAATGAGTTAATATTTGTAATAGCATAGCACATGGCTTATACTGGCACGTTAGTTGTTACTGCGGTGGTGCTGATAATAATGACATCACGCCTTAGTGGTGACAATATGCCAACAGAATCTGACCCAGTCCAGCTTTCTCAAGCAAAGTACACACTTGCAATTAGTATAAACTATGTCTAGAAAGAAAACTTTAGACTCACTCACTTTTCATTTCTACCCCTTTTGTAATCTGAATTTGAATTCTGTATCAGTGATTGCTTTCTCATTTTACCTCTGTAATGTCTAGTTATTTCAGTAAATGGAATAAAATTCTCAGAACAGCACTAGCTTAAACTCAAACTCTTAGAAATGTACATGCATTAGGCTTTTCAGGAAGACTAAAAGTGTTATGGGAAAATGGTGGCAGAGAAAATATTATTACCTCGGTTCTCTGTCTCACATGGAAGAGGAATTTCCAAGCGGACAGGCGAAGAGAAAAGCAAGATTTAAAAGTTTAAAAGCAAGATTTATTCGAGTCAAAAACCTCCAGCTAGAGTAGCATGAAGGGGGACTGCAAGAGAAGCAAAACCCAAAGGACCCTTGGCACTGGTTTTTAAGTACAATTTTGGGGACAAAACTGTCAATAAGGTAGGGACAACCCCAACAAAAGACCTGATTCACAATTTTTTATCCTGTCTGGCTTTCTGGAGATAAAGCAAAAAACCATCACAAGGGCGAGATAGGTAACTTAGGTCCCTGCTATTCTCATGGGAATTTGGAGATTCTTAAGGAAGGAGGGCGGTCAGTTTGTTCATGTTAAAGATAACCTTTTGGGGGGAAGCAAGCATTCTACACACCAAATTCCACTGGAACCACCATGACTGCCTATTAACCCATCTGACTCCTAACAAAAGCATGTGATACAGAAATTGGTATGTCTTGGTAGTTCAACTTTTTCCCAAACCAATAGTCACTCATAAAGGTACACTCTGGTTTTCACAAAAAAATTACCTGAGGAATGATGAAAGACTATACCAGCACTAATTAGTTGTTTTCTTTAAAATTCAATAATTGCTTTTGAATTTCCTAATATTTGATTCTACAACTTCCTCTTGAATAAGGAGGGGCAGAAATTACTACACCAAATTTTTAAAGAAGCAGAGGTAAAAAGAGGAAAAAATGTATCTGATATCCAAATATGGGGTACTATTTGATATCACCATGTGCTTATTAATAAATTCCCTATATTAATAAGCCTGTGTGGGTTCTTGCCTAATATTCAGATTAGAATTCTAAATACTGGCATAAATTAACTAGGCAGCATGATACATTTTAAGCTTTTTATTCAGTGGAAGAAATGCATAGGAGAGTGAGGGCCCTATCTAAAAGAGAGATAAATCTGGATTCATACAGGTACCAGGAGCCAGCCACGTGGAGGAGAATGCAGGCCAGGAAGCACGGGATGGGTGGCCCGAAGGCCATGTACCCTGGAGGTGTAGACCAGCATGGCCTGCAATGGCAAAAAGGCCAAAGAAAGAGATAAAAGGTCCTACACACTGTGTCCCAGGCTTTTAATCCGCTTCCAAAGGGGAGTGGTTAATTAACATGATTGGCCAGTGGTAGGTACCTGAGGTCACACAGGAGTGTGGTGAAGGCATGGTCTTCCAGCTCACAAACCTGATCAATTTTATCTTACATGCCTGCCTTCATATCCACAGCTCACTCTGTGCTATGTAAATTCAAGATCCTGTTTATGCTTTTCATTCTATCACAGTCCTATAATAAAGGTACAATTAGGGCATAATCACAGATTGTGAAGATTATGACACCCTCCCATATATAACTCAAAATAAAATACATTTTAAATTATAGGTATAAAAAACGGAATCGGCTGTCAGCTCCAAAATGCTAGAAAATGCTACTCTAAATAAATAAAAATATTGCAGCTTTTATTTTTTTAGCAACAGATTTTTTCCAGCTGCTGCTCCCTGTAACCTGGAATTAATTCCTGTTACTGTGAGCACTTTTTAGTTCTCTGACTTTGAATTTATTATAGGTCTTATCATAGATGTTTGTGTAGCCCTGTCTCTCTACCAGAATCCTCTCATGGACAAGGGCAATATGTTATTTATTGGTTTTTCATTCCTAGTGCTTAGCATAGTACCTAGCCCAGAATATGACATTTTTTTGTTCTTGTTGAATGAGTTTATAAATCAATTCAACAGGATTTACCAAGTAAGTATAAAGAAAATTTTCAGCTATACTAAATACTTTCCTATACAGTTGAAGGGGGTTAATACTGAATAATGGAGAATATTATTCACACAAACAATGAGAACATTCAGCTGTCTAGCTGGAAAATCTGTCTGGTTACTAAGAACAAATGAAAATCTGAGGTAGAAGAAAATCCACCTAAAAGATTGTGGAGCTTTGCCTTAGTTCAGTCTGTACGTCAGAATTGTTATACAACTGCATTTTAGAATGATCTGTCTTATTTCACACCATTCTTTCATTTACCTTCTGCAAATGCACAAGAACCTAGGTCATCAATCTGCTTCCAGGAGCATCAGCAGAAACTGTAAGATTCTCTGACCACGAAGCCCTGTGTGCTTGCCAAGGAAAACCTGGGGGTGTGTGTGTGTTTCTTCTTCTTATCTTTTGCATTTGGTGTTCCATGTAGTAAGCAGTAGAAACAAAATCAGATTTCAAGATCTATTGTCTTCTCTCTCCCCAAGCTCACCTTCAGAACAGTATCCCTAGGAGCCTCTTGCTTACAGTTGCTGGGCACATAGGGAGGTGTCAGGTTTAAAAGAAAAGTGGAGGAGGAGAGTGCTTGTGATGCGGATTGGCAGGCACCCTAGGAGGTTACTGCTTCTGCCCCAACTTGGTGTATGTTATGCTACTGCCATATTATTATTCCAGTTGTTCCCTTCTGGACACTAATATCTCCCCTAGAAATAACTCTTAAACATCTCAGAAGCCCTCATTTGAATGAGCTTATGGTAAATGGTATCTTTTTTTTTCTAAAATCCAGTTGAATGTTCATCTGTTTTTACAAATGTACAATTTTAATATGGGAAAACAGCCTTACAATCCATATATTTTTAAAAAATATACTCTAGTACTTTTTGGTGTTTTTTGGGAAATCCTGCTCAACTGTACTGATGCAAATGCTTTGTAGCATTTATTTAATATCATTTTTTAAGATTTGAGAGTGTCTGGCAATATATGCCTGATAGTTAACCTCAAAAATTACATAAATTCATGCTAAAATTTCCCAAGCCAACATGGCTGATTTAGATATATTGTGGTAAATACTGTGACGGAACATCATAAATACCGGCTGCTACTTTTAAATAGTACCAGAATCCCTCATTCTAACTTAAGAAATAAAGCAAAACAACATCTTCCAACACATTCCAGGAAACGAGTTACCTTTTTGGGAGGGGTGCGGGGGAAAGTATAGAACAATTAGCAGAAAACAAGAATTTCCTAGGGAAAGGCAGATTTGGAGTCAGGAGGCTGTGTCTGGACAGACCATGGAAACAAGTGATGTTGCAGGTAGGCTCAGCCAAGAGTATGCCCCACTGCTATGAGGAGACGCCTTCCATCCTCTCTTCCTCCTAGAATTATCCTTTATGGGACATGGCCATGGAGTTGCATATGTGTCTCTCACTCTAGTCTACATGTGAATATTTTGGTCACCTGGGAGACAGTGAGACAAGGACCCTTGTCAGATTTAGAAATGACCTCACATTGCAGCTTTTGCTTTCTCGCCCTGCTGTAGACTCCAGCACTTCATCTCAGTACAACTTTCAATACTGCTGAATGTGATATAGTTGAAACTACTTGAGTTTGCCTTATTGTCCATTTCCGTTTTTTTTTAAGATTTTTTTTATTTATTTGAAAGAGTTACACAGAGAGAGGAGAGGCAGAGAGAGAGAGAGGGAGGTCTTCCATCCGATGATTCACTCCCCAGATGGCCGCAACAGCTAGAGCTACACCAATCCGAAGCCAGGAACCAGGAGCTTCTTCCAGGTTTCCCACATGAGTGCAGGGGCCCAAGGACTTGGGCCACCTTCTACAGCTATCCCAGACCATAGCAGAGAGCTATATCAGAAGAGAAGCAGGCCGGCACCGCGGCTCACTAGGCTAATCCTCCACCTTGCGGCACTGGCACACCAGGTTCTAGTCCCGGTCGGGACGCCGGATTCTGTCCCGGTTGCCCCTCTTCCAGGCCAGCTCTCTGTTGTGGCCCAGGAGGGCAGTGGAGGATGGCCCAAGTGCTTGGGCCCTGCACCCCTTGGGAGACCAGGATAAGTACCTGGCTCCTGCCATCAGATTAGCGCAGTGTGCTGGCCGCGGTGGCCATTGGAGGGTGAACCAACGGCAAAGGAAGACCTCTGTCTCTCTCTCACTGTCCACTCTGCCTGTCCAATATATATATATATATATATATATATATATATGAAGAGAAGCAGCTGGGACTAGAACCAGTGCCTAAATGGGATGCCAGCACTTCAGGCCAGGGCTTTAACCCACTGGGCCACAGCACAGGCCCCCATTTCCATTTTAAATAGTGTTTTCATTCTTTTCCTTCAGACCATTCACATTGTGTATCAATGGCTGTCCCATGTTAGGGGGTTTAAGTATTTGAGTATTTGTTTTTGTCTGAGTTTTAACACAGATCTGTGACTATTTTAAAAATCCTCAGGCTACCTTTAGTCCCAGTCAGTGCACCACACAATAGTGGCTATCAGTGTGAGCCAAGCAGTTACTTTTGTTCCTAAAATTGGGGATTGGGGTGAGGTAAGAGGCAGGAGGTAGGAGGTAGTTTTGTTTGCATTAGTACTGTGGAAATAGAAATCTGGAAAGGAATTCCACAGGCTGACAGTTGATCCCACGTTCCCTAGAGCAGTGGCTTGGCCATGCATTTAAGTATTGTTATATATGTGGATTCTACAATCTCTCTTTCTGTAATATATTTCTGTCCTAAAAATTTATGGCTTTTAGGAATTTCCCTTTATATGACTTTAATGCTTCCTGATTTGGTTTTCCATTTTCATTCAGCCTACAGTCACTTATCCAACTATTCACTTAGTGTACAGTAATGTACCAGTCAGCTTGTCTGATGACTTCTTTAAACACAACAATAATAATCTTTGCAGGACCCTGAACTGTACTTGCTAGCATAGCAGATTCTCATAGCAGGAACAATATGTAGACTTCATTTAGTTATATCTCAGGACTTTGTAGAACACTAGAGTTAGCACATAATATGTACTCAGTAATAGCTAAATTAATTAAGAAGTGACTAAGTTACCAAGGTTAATGAAAGTTGAGAGTGAAGTGAAAGAGCAAGTTATCGCAGAAGTTTGTGAGACACAAACAAGGCATTGCTTACATAGTTTAAAACATCAGAAAAAGACATCTAGCTGGCCTTTGGAATTCTGATAAGTGCTTAAAATCTAGATATATTTATTGTGAATGCTTAAACATTTATTTGTTTGCTTGGAAGAGTTACAGAAAGTGATCTTCCATTGGCTGGTTTACTTCTCAAGTGGCCTCAATGGCCAGGGCTGAATCAGGCTGAAGCCAGGAGCTTCAGCTGGGTCTCCTGCATCAGTAACAGAGGCCAAAGTACTTGGGCCATTTTACACCGCTTTTCCCAGGCTATTAACAGGGAGCAAGATTTTAAGTGGAGCAGCCAGGACATGAACTGATGCCCATATGGGATGCTGAACTTAACAGACTTTATATGTGTTAAGCATACAAAATCATGTGGCTTACTCCTTTGACTAAGTTTAAATGGATTTTATGTAGGGTAAAATAGACATGAAAAGTGATATACACATTACAATTTTTGATATAGCTTTATTACACGTTGTGTTCACATTTTTCCCTTTGGTACTTTATTTTTTTCAATGTTTATGAAAGTCTTTAGGGGAAAATGTGTAATTAAAAAATATGCATTCTCCAACAGTTTCATTAGAAAACATGAAAAATAAGATTTTAATATGGCCAGCGTCGTGGCTCACTAGGCTAATCCTTCACCTGCAGCGCCAGCACCCCAGATTCTAGTCCTGGTTTGGGTGCCGGATTCTGTCCCGGTTGCTCCTCTTCCAGGCCAGCTCTCTGCTGTGGCCCAGGAGGGCAGTGGAGGATGGCCCAAGAGCTTGGGTCCCTGCACCTGCATGGGAGACCAGGAGGAAGCACCTGGCTCCTGGCTTCGGATTGGTACAGCGCCAGCCATGGCGGCCATTAGGGGAGTGAACCAATGGAAGGAAGACCTGTCTCTCTCTCACTGTCTATAACTCTCTCTGTCTCTCTCTCTTTCACTGTCTAACTCTGCCTGTCAAAAAAAAAAAAAAAGATTTAAATATATTTTTATCCTTCAATTATTTTGTCATTACATCTTTTTCAACTCAGATAATACCAATGCTTATACTCATTTCCCCCTTCAAATATGGTTCTGGACATATCTTGCCTCTAATACCAAATTTATGGAATAACAAGAATTTATTTGTATACCTTGTTTGGAAATGTTTCCCATTTTAAAGTATATTTTGACAACTAGCAAAGAAGTTGTTTTATTATAAAAGGATAAAAAATTCAATAAATCAGTTGAAAATTAAACTCTAAGTAACAAAATAATGAGGCTAATAATGATACTTTGTTCTAGTTGTTAAAATCTCCATCCTAGATATAAGCAACCTCGTAAATACTGATACTTTCTGGATTTTGAATTAATATTTGACTATCATTTCCCATCAAAAAGTTGTTCAATAATAGTTACCTCTGGGCATTATTGTCAACCTTTGGATAACGTATCTAGATCTGCTAGTAAGATATTCAATCACCTATTTTGTTAAAATTATATTCTCTTTGTCATTTTGCTTCTTTCTTTGGGTCTTACATAAGGAAAAGCTCACTTTTCTGCAGCATTTTGTTTCTGTGGGACTGTTTTGGGTAGGAATGGATGAGTTTGTGTCACCAATTCTTTTGTAAGTCATCTGCATATTTCTCTCAATCTTATTATGAAGCTTTGTGCCTTACAAGAGTCTGAGGAATATTGGTGGAAATCTAGTAACTTTGTAAAAATTGGCTAAAACTAGCTCAATTTGTTGAATGCATGAAACATCTGTGACTTTTATAACAATAATATTCCATTGAATGCCTAAATGATAACACTGTGTAATCATATTCTCATAATTAATGACATTAATACACAGAATTCCTCTGGTTTTATGCTAATTTCTTTACTTAAGCTAAGTCACAGCATCAGGAGTCCAGCTTCCTGTTGCTCAGTTAGATGCAGCTCAAGTAGCTTGCAATAACACTGTAGCTTTTATACATTCACTAACCCTGTTCAGCATTTTAGGTCATTTGGGGCTGACTATATTGTATACTTTATTTTCTATGAGAATGGGAATTGTTTATTATTTATTTCCTCATGATAGCAAAGAAAGCCATAAAATTGTGGGAATTGGGGACCCAAATTGGTCTTATTTTCTGGAGCCACTCTGATTCATTTCTCAACTGGTCCAAACAGTCACACAAATATTGAATGGGGATCTTGCCTATAAAATCTATATTTTGCTTTTTTGTGGATTGAATGATTAGGGTCTAGGTAAAAAAAAAAAGATTTTCTTGTTTTTTTTTTCTATTTATTAAACTATTTTTAGTTGTGGCTATTGTGTCATGGAAATGACACTAAAATTATTAAAATCTCAGTGAACATCAAAATAATAGCTGCTTGAAGATATTACCTAAGAGAAGATATTAAAGAATTGCTTCCAGTATCTAGGGAAAGCAACCAGGAAAGATATGATAGTGTCTGAGTTTATATAAGTTATTGCTAGGTTGATCATTAGTAGATCATACAAACAGATAAAGTTGCAATATTCCAAAGGATAAATTTGTTATGGTCCTGAGTTAAACCTTAAATATCTAGCAGTCAAAAATGAAATGCTGTGTTAGGAAGTCAAAATCTCAAAGGTCTCTTGCTGAAGAAGATCTACAATTACAGTATTCTTTTTGAGTAAATAGACACCAGGTAGAGGATGAAATTGAGTTTTGTCCTTTTGAAATCTCTGCTCTGATGCATCTCCATGTACTCATGATGCCCATCGTGGAGATTATCTCCAGAGTCATTTCTAAAGCCTAGAGAGGTTTCATAGGATGGTTAGCAAAAGTTAGATTCAGGAGATAAAAGGTGTTTGAGGTGCTTGTTTATTCTGAAGTAAGAGGCCCAGGTCTTAGTTTCTCTTCTTGCTCTTCGCCTCCTGCCAGGCACATGCATGCACCACACACTTTCACACACACACACATACACACACAAATATGAGCACACACACACTCACACACACACATACATTCTTCATCAGAATTTCTCTAAAATAGGTCAGATTCTGTATCTAACAATATAGTGATCCCATCTGGAAACTCGGTGAATAGTGGTGAATCTGTCCTCAGAGAAAAGCCTCAAGCTGATAAAAGTCAATTGCAAGTGCCAGCCCAGAAGAGAGTGGAGGAATGGAATAGCCATAAATCCTATCCTGTGTTGCAGAATCAGAGCAGCTCATGTTGGGGGTTGGAGTGGGGTTGTGCAGAGCAGTGTAAAGTTTTATGTGGGCCCCTATAGAGTTATGCAACTGATTTAGCACATCTGGGCAAGGAATAGCTTGGCAGCTGTAGTGCTGATTGCAACATTTATTATTGAGAAACAAGACATCTTGGTGAGGTTGGGGATGTGTAGTGGTCATGGTACTTGTCATTTTAGAGTCTTCAAAAGATTTCAGAAAGAAAACAGAAAACTCGCAGAGGTTCTGCACGCAGAGAATGTGGGTGGGTCTGTATTACAGACCTCAGAAAGGACAGAAATGGTGAAATCACCATCAGCCACCAGATTTGAGAAGCCCATGTTGGTCCCATAAGTGCAGGGGAGCAGAATTCCAAAATCTGGAATCCTGTGTTGTGACTGGATTATACTTACATGGGAAAGAAAACTTCAGTGATAACAATAACCTCAAGTTCTAATTTTTAGGGTAACTCAATGGTCTTCTTGTTTCACCCTTTCTCAAAATTCTCCCATATAAAATATATGAACAGTTTATAAAAGAAGAAATATAATGATTAAATAAAATATGTTCAGCCAAATTATTAGAGGAAAAAACGGAGTTAAACGGAAATAACATCTTTCATCCAATTAACTTAGAAATTTCAAAATTAATGAGATTATCCAGTGTGGGCATATTTTTAGACACTGGAACTATTATGTTTTTCCACTAGTAATCTAAATTAGTATAAATGTTTTACAAAGCAATTAGATAAAATGTGCAAGTTTCCACAAAATGGATGTTTGATTCCCATCACCCCAATATGTTATGAAAAGAACTACGTGCATAAAATTGTTCATCATAATATGTTGTTAAGAGTAGTCAAATGTGTGAACAACCAAAGTTTTCAACAATAAAATCAGTATCAAGGACTTTATAATTTACTATAAAATGAAGTATCTACTTCATTGAATATGACCAAAGGTAATATTTTAGAAACTTCTACAACATGGGAAATGTTTATGATGTGAGATTACATTTAAAAATAATAAAAGATGTTATATATCAATACAAGCACATCAAATCTGTGGTATTGAAAATACACTGTAGTCAAACATGTTTTAAAATTATTGCTTCTCAGTTTCTAAATGTCTTATCATACTGTTAAAAACTTTGCTTTTTAAATTTTTATCTATTAAAATGTGGCAATTTGAGGCCGGCGCCGCAGCTCACTAGGCTAATCCTCCACCTGCGGCGCCAGCACCCCAGGTTCTAGTCCCAGTCGGGGCGCCGGATTCTGTCCCGGTTGCCCCTCTTCCAGGCCAGCTCTCTGATGTGGCCTGGGAAGGCAGTGGAGGATGGTCCAAGAGCTTGGGTCCTGCACCCGCATGGGAGACCAGGAGGAGGCACCTGGCTCCTGGCTTTGGATCACGCAGCATGCCTGCCATAGCGGCCATTTGCAGGGTGAACCAGCGGAAGGAAGACCTTTCTCTCTGTCTCTCTCTCTCACTGTCTAACTCTGCCTGTCAAAAAAAAAAAAAAAAAAAAAAGTGGCAATTTGAGTAGCACATACCAAAGGAAAGATGAATAAATAGAGGGGAGTTTTCAAATGTTTAGAAGCCAGCAATGTTTACAAGCTTCCACATTTCCTGGACAACACCAGTTGTCTTGCTTTGCTCCCAGAAAAGAAAAAAGAGCCACAGCTACATTTTGTTACACAGAGCCAGACAATATTTTTGTTTTGGTTTGCACCATGTGCTCTGATTCTTTGTTCTCTGGTCTTCCTTTTATGTATATTTGCACGTGGTATGTGACAAGTAGCTTTCAACAGCATACTCACCTTACTGGGACCTAAATGATTATGGTCCCAGATACTTTTGGGAGAAATATTCTAAAGTTGAGATGAGATAACAACCATATTTTAAAACTAATCAGGGTACTGTTAGTTTTAAATTGCTCTTTGTGGCAAATCTGTGAGAGTTCCCTGGTGAGTTTAAAAATATTTGGAAACTCATGACTGGAGCATAAGGAGATTACTGATGCCATAGACAGGAGTGTCCATTGGTAAAGTCAACAACAGGAGTCACTGTGCACTTACTCCTCATGTAGGATTTCTGTCCTTAATGTGCTGTGCATTGAGATTTAATGCTATAACGAGTACTCAAACAATATATTTCACTTTGTGTTTCTATGGGGGTGCAAACTGTTGAAATCCTTACTTAATGCATACTAAACTGATCCTCTGTAAAAAAAAAAGAAAAAGAAATTATCAATTCCCAACTTGACTCTCACTGGGATTAAACATGACAATAGGTCTGCTCTGATTTCATCATCATTTAAAAAAAATCATCTATTATATTTCACTTTATGTTTCTGTGTGGGAGCAAACTGTTGAAATCCATACTTAATGTATACTAAGCTGATCTTCTGTATATTAAGATAATCGAAAATGAATCTTGATGTGAATGGAAGGGGAGAGGGAGTGGGAAAGGGGAGGGTTGTGGGTGGGAAGGACGGTATGGGGGGGAAGCCATTGTAATCCATAAGTCGTACTTTGGAAATTTATATTCATTAAATAAAAGTTAAAAAAAATATTTGATGTTTAAATAGCTTAGAATAAAATATTGAGTTTAAAATATTGAGTGAACTTCAAAAAGTTTGTGGAACATAGAATTAAAAGATGAGTTCATGTTGCAGATATTTTTAGATATATGCATAATTTTTCATAATACACATTTTCCATGTATTCTTGAAACCTTGTATGTATAAATTTCAAAACTTTTGACCATTGTAAACTTTTTAAATTCCATGTTCCATGAACTTTTTAAAGTCTCTTCATTTCAGATGAGGAAATGAGTATTTTCTGAATGCGTATTTTATCTCGCAGCCTGTTTTTTATATATATTAGTTCATTCCTCGTGGTAATGATTTCCTTTCATAGGACCTAATTACATCTGTCAAAGGATGTAATATGCAGCATATCTCTGGATGTACTTATTTGTCTTCTGTTTCCTATATATGTTTGTAAGCTCCATCAGAAACATTTTGCCCATCTTTTTCTGTTATAACTATACCACCAAACCCAAAGCCTGGCCATTGTAAGCCCTTTGATTACTTTTGAATAAAAAAATGCTTTGTGAAGTCATATTTATCATTTCCATTTTATACATAAAGAAACTGCCACTGAGAGAGTCAAATCACATTTAGAGAATCATATATGTAGCAGAAATAGAATCAGAAGCACAAGCACCAAAACCTACTCTTTTCATTCACTATACAGGAATTTGCTGGCTTCATCAAAGGAGATAAGAAATAACCTCCTTCTGACAAATTTTTCATCCTTAAGCTGTTTACTTTTCACACCCTGTCTCTCTCCTCCACCACCACCCCACTCCTTTCCCATCTTCCTTCCCTCCCTCCTTCCCTCCCAGCCTCCCTCCCTCCCTCCCTCCCGCCCTCCTTCCCTCCCTCCTTCCTCCCTCCTTCCCTCCCTCCCTCCTTCCTTCCTCCCTCCCTTCCTCCCTCCTTTCCTCCTTCCTTCCTTCCTTCCTTCCTCCCTCCCTCCCTCCTTCCCTCCCTCCCTCCTTCCTTCCTCCCTCCTTCCCTCCCTCCTTCCTCCCTCCCTCCCTCCCTCACTCACTCCCTTCCCTCCTTCCCTCCCTCCTTCCTTCCTTCCTCCCTCCCTCCCTCCCTCCCTTCCTTCCTTCCTCCCTCCCTCCCACCCTCCCTCCTTCCCTCCCTCCTTCCCTCCCTCCTTCCTTCACTTCCTTCTTTTGCTTTCCTTCCCTTTCAGTCAGGCTGTCAGCTATGATAAATCTGTTGCATGTGCACTAGGTCCTAGATGAAATATTCCACTTATTCATGACTTATATTTGTTACATTTATTTTTTCATTTAAATATAATGATCCTGATACTCTGTTGGGATTGGGGAACCTTTCACATGTCATTAGGAAGACCTTGATAGTAGAAAAGGGCAGGTGTCCCACCTGTGTAAAAGCAGTAATAGAGAGGATCATTTCCCAGTGAATGAATGGGGCTTACTCTGCTGGCCAGCTTCCAAGCTACTGGAGATATGCACAGCTGGGCCTGGGGGAGCCACTGAAAGCAAAGGCGCGTGCCCCAGT
Source organism: Oryctolagus cuniculus (assembly GCF_964237555.1). Classification (NCBI taxonomy): domain Eukaryota; kingdom Metazoa; phylum Chordata; class Mammalia; order Lagomorpha; family Leporidae; genus Oryctolagus; species Oryctolagus cuniculus. The sequence continues at coordinate 56,049,177 of NC_091439.1, forward strand.
AGATTCAGGGTATTGAGTAGAATGGGGCCTGACCTTAGACAACAAATTTTTTGGTGTTGGATTATTGTTGGAATCTTTGACATGCTTTTGGTGCATCATTTTTAGAATCCCTCGCACTGATTACCTGATAAAACATTTTCCTGGCATCTTCAGTTTTGAGGCTTGCCTCTCATTTCAGTTTCCCAAGACAGACTTTAATTGTGTTATATTAGACTGGGGAGAATTTTCACCTCCCTAATCCCTTTTTTCTGTCTTTTCCTTATATTCCATCTTGCTTCTTTTTTTCCTTAAATTATTACCATAATCTTGGCTTCAAAACAATCAGTATAAGCCAAAAGCAGTCTCATGAGGGAGATATTGCTTTCATGTGTGGCCTAAACATAGTACATAAACTACTCCCTGGAAAAGAAAACAAAAGCTCCTCACCAGGACAAGGAGAAGCTATTCTTCTGTAAAGAAAATTTTCCACTGTGTATCCTGATGTCCTAAATGGTCCTCAATGTGATGAAACAAAATTTAAGTTCCTTTCTGGCACCAAAATGCTGTCCACTAGACATATGAAAAAGAAAAACCATTCAGTGGCTCTAATTTTAAAATGCTGTGAAGATAAAAATATTTTATTTCTTCCCCTGAAAATCAAAGGGTTACACTGTGTTTAGATGATAAGAGTATGCGTTAAAGGTGGGGTGGTGGGGAGCTCAGCACAAGAGAGCCTCAGTGGTTGTGTATTCACAAAGCTTGAGTATTTAAAGAAAGTGAAGAAGAGGATTTCCATAGTGAGTCAGATGAAAGAGATTTTGTTTTTAGTGTTGATATTTTTATACTCATGAAATGGTCTTTCGTAATATTTTTATACTTCCATGGGAAAGTTGCAGAGATAAGGGAGAAAAGCACAAATAACTCAAGAGACTTCCCTCTTGAGATTATTAATTCATCATTGCTATCTTTCTCTGTAAAAGCCAAAGACAATTTGAATACCATGTATGTGTATAGGAAAGCCCTTATAAGAAATCATAAATATGTAAATATCTCAGAATGAGAATAACTTTGTCTGGAAAAGGGGCATGATGACATTTATTTGTACAGTCCATTTATTGATTCATAGTTTATAAATACTTATTAAAGCTCTGTCATTTTCCTAGACACTAAGGCTCAATGATAAATGACACTGGTTGCCCATCCTCAGTGCTTGAGAACAGTAGATGGAAGCTGACTTGTAAAGAAAAAATGGCCATACAGTATAAGAGCTACAGTGATGATGGAGGTGGCTAGCATATTCAGAATAGTTATCAAGCCCTAGGCAACAATGTACATGCCAGCCTCAATGATAAAGCAGAGTTTGGAGACCTCCTCCTATGCCAGGTGTTTCCTCCTTCAGTATCCATTTTCTGCAGAGCTCCAGGGGTCTCAAGTAGGGGCCAGGCTGGTTAAAAATATTAGAATGGGAGAGAGTGGAACTTCCAAAATTGACCAACAACCAGTGTAGTAATGCTGATTTGTGCTGACTACCAGTCAGCTCAGTCTGGAGTGTTCTGTTAATTTGAGTAAAAATGAATGTCCATGTATTTCCATCACTGTTGTTCTTTAATACTGCCTATCCTCTTGACTTCACTGAGTACATTTCTGCAGCTGTCACTAAGCTTTGCCACAAATGATGTATGTGCCACCCTAGGGCAGGTGGGGCCTATGAAGAAGACTTTGATGGAACTCTGCTCAGCCTGAGGTTCTGGATTTAAATGACCAATAGCACGTGTGGAGGAGGGTTATGTCCTACTTTTAATCTGACCGTATTGCATTTCATCAGTTTGCCACAGTGAAATAAAAAACCTTGCTATACAATGGATACTTTAATCTGTCATCATAAAGAAGGTCTTGTCAATCTTGGCTCAAAATCTCAGGCTAATGACCAGCCTGGAGATAGTCTTCAAATAAAAATAGAGAGTATTCTGTAGTTATCTTTGCATGATTTACTCAAAATTAATGACTTACTTTTGATTCTTTCATCCAATATAATAGAAATAACAAATTGAAAATGGACAAGAAATTCATATTTTAAAGTCACACGTGTACAGTGATGATACATTTAAAAAGTTACTTAAAGTCATTTGGTGTCGTCTGGGTACCACATCAATACTTTAAAGCACAACAAACACTACCAGATGTTTCAGGTAACCCTAGAAGACAGTTCTCTACATTTTTCTGGAATGCAGAGATGATCTGGTCAGATTTTAATTGACATTGCTGAATAATGACTGGCCACTGATTTATCACAACTTGTGATGCAATTGAATGGAAGTGTTCCTACTTCCGAGCAGTCCTCCCATTTCTTCATGAGAGTGGCAGTGTGTAGCAAGATCAAACAACTGTGCAGCACGATTGTGTGTACTCAGGCTGAATGAGTAGGACTCCAGAGGGATTTGTGTGCCTACATCATGCCCTGGGCACTTCCCCTCCTCAATCCCTGTGGAATTTCTCAGCTGCAGCCATCAGTCCAAAGGGATAGATGAGCCTGAAAGAAGCAAAGTGCATTGCTCTCATTCATTACCACTCCCTAGTTCTTGCCACAGCTCTGAAAACCAAATTGAATTGTGGGCTCTGGCTGACCTCCTTAGCAGTGCATTTGATACACCATTGCTGCATCTCTACCCTTTACTTCCTCAAAGCAGTGGCTCCTATTATTGTACTCACTTAACATTATGCTTGCTTATTTGATGTGAAATCAATCTATGTGGCTGGGATTCTTGTATTTACTTTGATGGACCTAGGGTTCCTACTTTTGTAGGTGCTGGTGAGCATGAGCAGATATGGTCTTTTCATTAGTTATTTTTTCTCACAATGGAAGGAATTATGAAGATCTACTGCAGTCCTTTCATGTGCACTAAGGTCTAAGATTCAGAACTTAATGACCACTAAGTATAGATAGTCTCTGGTGTCCCCTCTCACTGATCCTGCTATCTCTATTTCAGAGATGATTCAAATCAGAGTTCCACTGATGTTACTTATAAATTAAATCACTGAATGTGAGTGGAAATATTGGAAGGAATTTTAAAGAGGAATCAATACCAAGTGAAAAATAACCCTAGTGGATTTGTCCTCAGTTTTATGAGTTGTTATAAATTATGTCATGTTCATATTGCCACCAAGTTATTGTCCATTTACTTGGGTAGAACCTTGTAATTATATCTTTGAAACTGACCTTGAATGCCCTCAAGGACTAAATACAGAATCAACGTTTTCCAAGTTTTGGGGCTTTTATCTTTAATTGTAAAGGCCTGTGCATTTCATCTTGAAACAAGAAATTCAGACTTTACAGAGAATTTAAATCAACATGCCATATTCCTTTTTTTTTTTTTTTAAGATTTATTTATTTGCAAGTCAGAGTTACACACAGAGGGAATGAGAAGCAGAGAGAGAGAGAGGTCTTCCATCCACTGGTTTACTCTCCAATTGGCTGCAACAGCTGGAGCTGAGCCAATCCAAAGCCAGGAGCCAGGAGCCAATCTGAAGCCAGGAGCTTCATCTAGGTCTCCTACATGGGTTCAGGGGCCCAAACACTTGGGCCATCTTCTGCTTTCTCAGGCCATAGCAAAGAGCTGGGTCGGAAGTGGAGCAGCCTGAACTTGAACCAGCACCCGTATGGGATGCTGGCACTGTAGGCAGCAGCTTTACTTCCCCACCCCCCAGCCACAGCACCGGCCCCAACATGCCATATTCTGATGCTGTGTCCAAGACCCAAGGTTGACACCTGTATATTGTATAATTATGGAGGGATATTTTGTTTTATCTAGCCAATGTATATAAATGGTACCAATCTTTTTAAAAATTTTATGAAGTCCAAATCCTTAGGGATTATCTTTTACTTTCAACCTCTTCTGTTCACCTCCTATATCCAATTAAGCTTCTAAATTTTATTCTTCTCACTAAATATTACTTTCAGTATCCAACTCTGTCCCCATTTGTCACTACTCCCTTTATTATCTTATTCCTAGCTTTTGTAAGAGACATAATTGACTTCCGCAACTCTTGCCAAGTTAGTTTTGCCAAAATGCCACTTCCTTCATTATTTGAGGCCTTTGATAATCTGAACTGATCTAACATCAAATCTATTTCAAACAAAAATTCATAGTCCAGTGGAGGAGAGTTCATTGTTATAGCGCACATGGCTTGCTGTGTTTGTTTATACCTTACTCTGTAGCCTGCATTATTCTCTTTTATCTACTCTTTTAAATCAAGATAAAGTTTAAATTCAAGCTTGTTTCAACTTTTCTTGAGTGACTGTGATATAATCAGCACCATTTGCAATGTGACAATTGTATACTAGCTAACAATCTTCTTTCTTTTTGTTTTAGGCCTTAAACCTCTCACAAATCCATGACTTCTTTTCAGGAAGAAAGCAAGCATACCTATACACATACAGTGTTGATAACATGAGGCTTTTAGGCCTATTCTTTGACTTAAAATATTTTAATAACCAAGCACTGTTTTTTGTTTTAGTTATGCCCACCATTATTTCAACATAAAAATATTCAAAGAATGATCAAATTCAATCTGTTGTCTAGGGGATTTGTTTTATTTATAGTAATCTGTTTTCATGTTAATTATTAACATCTAACTTCCAAACTTAGCAGTAGAACTTAAGACTTTCTTAATAATGATTGTGTAATGAGAAGGTTGACTTTGGGCAAATATTAAGCCAGATTAAGCCATACGTATTCTAAATACGTGTGCGGGTGGAATATAAGTCATGTCAACACGGGTTAAGATCCTAGTTTCTCCATATTTGTTCCCACTCAAATATATATAGAGAGAGAACCATTTTAAAATATGTTCTGTTGAACACATTTTACATAAAAACCTTTTGTATGAGAAATTGATTTTACTTATATAATTTTCTCATTAAAGATATCTTCTTTAGTGTTTTGAAAAAGACCTAATGAACCTACCTATTGGCACATTAAAACATAGACCATTTTGCTGGGAACATAAAATAGTTTTCATAGGACTGATTTCATTTCTGAGCATCATACTTCATCCTATGTTTACTATAGGTCATATTTTCTTTGACATTTTCCCTTTAATGCTACATGGTATCATAAAATACTATATTATATTAAAGATTTTCCTATTTTATGAAAATCTCTTATGATAAGTTGCAAAATAAAAGAACTCAAATTCTGCTTTGAAATTATCCTCTTCTTTATAACCTGAAGTTGGAACCCTTGAACTTTCACCCCTGATAGTTCCAGAGCTCCTCCAGGTTCACCTATCAGGGATCTTTCATAAATCCTTCATTAAGGTTGATTGCACTTGTGGTTAGGACTTAGGCATACATACTACCTATTGGCTTCTGACATGCATCCAAACTTGGTGTGCTTTAATGTTTCCATTTTCATTAGAACAAAAGAAGCCAGATGAAAAGCCAAAAAAAAAAAGTGAGTGTCTATTTTCTTTATTATTTAAGAGCATAAGTGTACGTGTCTACCAAAATAAAAGGCTTTCTATTTAAATATTAATTCTTTCAAAATTTTATTTACAAGAATTTATTAATACATTAGATCCTCAGGGTCACAACAAATACATAATGATTACTGCAACAGAGTTCTTGTTAGTTCTCATGCAATTTAGAAAAGAAACTTAACTTCCAAGGGTAAAATTCTATCTTGGATTGGCCCTTCTGCATTTTCATTGGAAAATATTTGCTTGCCATATAATGGATATAGCAGCAGTGAAAGGGCTAGAACTATTAGAAAATCATATGGGCATATATTTTATTCATAGAAATACACTCATAATGTTTTCATATTCCAGGGA